>NW_024470890.1:100000-286844 GCF_017639515.1 Carcharodon carcharias
GTTCCCTATGGAATGCCGCCGGGGGGGTGAAGGGAAGATGTGTTTGGTGGTGGCATCATGCTGGAGTTGGCGGAAATGGCGGAGGATGATCCTTTGAATGCGGAGGCTGGTGGGGTGATAAGTGAGGACAAGGGCGACCCTATCATGTTTCCATGTTTCTGGGAGGGAGGAGAAGGCGTGAGGGCGGATGCGTGGGAGATGGGCCGGACATGGTTGAGGGCCCTGTCATCGACCGTGGGTGGAAAACCTCAGTTAAGGAAGAAGGAGGACATGTCAGAGGAACTGTTTTGGGAAGTGGCATCATCAGAACAGATGTGACGGAGGCGAAGGAACTGAGAGAATGGGATCGAGTCCTTACAGGAAGCGGGGTGTGAGGAGCTGTAGTCAAGGTAGCTGTGGGAGTCGGTAGGCTTGTAATGGATATTGGTGGACAGTTTATCACCAGAGATTGAGACAGAAAGGTCAAGGAAGGGAAGGGAAATGTCAGAGATGGACCATGTGAAAATGATGGAGGGGTGGAGATTGGAAGCCAAATTAATAAATTTTTCTAAGTCCCGACGAGAGCATGAAGCAGCACCGAAGTAATCATCGATGTACCGGAGAAAGAGTTGTGGGAGGGGACCGGAGCAGGACTGGAACAAGGAATGTTCCACATATCCCATAAAGAGACAGGCATAGCTGGGGCCCATGCTGATACCCAAAGCTACACCTTTTATTTGGAGGTAGTGAGAGGAGTTAAAGGAGAAATTGTTTAGTGAGAGAACAAGTTCAGCCAGACGGAGGAGAGTAGTGGTGGATGGGGATGGGGAAAGAAAGTGAGAGACAGTGTGACACTGAGAGGGAGACTGAGAAAGAGAGAGAGGCAGAGAGAGATAGCAAGCCTGTGAGACAGAGAGAGAGCGAGAAACAGAGAGAGATTCAGAGGCAGAGACAGTGAGAGCGAGAAATAGAGATAGAGAGAGGAAAAGAGAGTCAGTGAAAGAGACGGGCAGAGACAGGAAGAGAGAGAAACAGAGAGAGGGAAAGAGAGAGTCAGTGAGAAAGACGGAGGTAGAGTGAGAAAGAGAAATAGAGAGACAGCAGGAGAGAGAGACATGGACAGAGGGAGAGAGAGAGGGAGAGGGATTGTGGGTGGTATCTTAGAGGAGTTGGAGATTGATTGGGGAGAGAGGTGTTAAAGCCGACATGAACAGTGAATTGATCTTACCAGCCAGCTGCAGAAGCAGGAGGTCTGACTGAGGACCCCTTGTGCATCATTGGAACCGAAGATATGGTCAATGCAGATGTCACAGCTCTGCTGTCCTGCCCAGGCCCAGTATGGGAGGTAGAAATCCTGCTCTCCAGTCAGGTTTCTCATCTCCCTCTCAAAGGACAGGAGGTAGACACGGTGCCAACAGGGGAAGGCAGGTCCCCGGTGGGCGTAGCTACTCAGCTGGCCATCCCCCTGGGGCTTGGCACAGAGATAGTGTGCCCAGGCCAAGATGTCGTCGAGCCTGGCATCACGGACATGGAGCGGCGAGCCGGGCTCAGGACTGGAGCTTGTATAGATGACGTATCGGGAGCTGACTGTGCGCTTGGCCAGCAGGAGGCGGTCCAGGAAGAGGTCCCGCTCAGACACTGACATCTGCCGCAGATCCCGCCTCTCCACCAGGCGCCGCCGCTGGCATTGTGAGCCCACCCGGCCGGGGGCACAATCCCCACAGTCCACACCGCCACATCCCCATTGGCACGCGCACAGCCAGCTGAAGAAGTAGGACGGCCAGCCTAGGCGGAAATCGGTGGCGCGCCCCTCACCCACCTGCCCACCTGATCAGGGTGACGGCAGTGCCAGCTCCTGGCAGTAACCCCGGCCTGAGGCACTCCCACAGGGTGAGCCATCGCCCCACCAGTGTGGGCAGCACATGCCATTTGCTATGTGCCAATCACTGGCGCAAGTGCGAGGGACCTGCCCCTGGGTGCTTGCCAAGACGGCCAATACCAGCAGTAGCTGGCAGCAGCAGGCACAAGGTTTGGACATTGTTTGCAACCAGACTGACTCCCACATGGCTCCTTATTGGCAGTGATGGGTTCCTGCGATGCTCAAACTAATGAGACTCCAGTGGCGCTGACGATCGACGATTCCTCCCAGCTCCGCATCCGGCTGTCAGGTCCTGCCCGGCTGCTGTAGAATCTGATCCTGCGGACGACCCCCCGCTCTGGCCTCCGTTGCACCGTTACCCAGTACTCAGCTGGTTGACTGACGTGTACCTCGCCCCTGTGAGGATAAACAGAACAGCAGGTTAGAGGTCAACCAGAAAGAGAGTCTGAGGGGGAATTGGATGGGGAATGCAGACAGAGACACAGTTACATGCCAGAGGCACACACACACTCTCTCACACACAGGCAAATACAGACATAGGAACATAGGAGACAGGAGCAGGAGTCGGCCATCTGGCCCTTCGAACCCACTTCGCCATTTAATTAGATCATGGCTGATCTTCTCCCTCACGCCATTTTCTTACCCTATCCCTATTCTGCTTGATATCTTTCATCTGTGGAAATCTATCAATCTCAGTCTCATACTCAATGACTGAGCCTCCACAGCCCTCTGCGGTAGAGAATTCCAAACATTCACAACCCTCTGAGTGAAGACATTCCTCCTCAAGTCAGTCCTGAATGGCCTGCCCCTTATCCTGAGACTGTGATCCCTGGTTCTAGACCCCCCAGCCAGGGGATACATCATTCTTGCATCTATCCTGTCCAGCCTTGTAAGAATTTGGTATCTTTCAATAAGATCGCCTCTCATTCTTTGAAACTCTAGTGAATGCAGGCCCAGTCTCCTCAGTCTCTCCTCATAGGACAATGCCGCCATCCCAGGGATCAGTCTGGTGAACCTTCACTGCACTCCCTCTATGGGAAGTATCTCCTTCCTTTGATAGGGAGACCAAAACACAATACTCCAGGTGCGATCTCACCAAGGCTTTTAAGCAATCGCGCCCCCCCCGGCACCTTCTCCCATTGTCCCCATGAACGGTTTGACACCTGGTGAAGGGGGAAGCGATGCACATAAATAATAACTGAGATAGAGAAACAAGTGTTGGAAGAAGAGGGGAGGGGGGAGTGGAACATGCTGAATCTGTAATGTGGCGTTCAACTGATCCTATTAACTTTTAAGGACCAGCAAGAAGTTTGTTTGCAGTAACTGAAGTTTAAGTGATCTTTAACTCCTCAGGTCTGGATACCTTGGTTCCAAGCCTCTGACGTGATTGTCGGGTTTGGGGACATAGTCTCGGGGGGGTGGGGGGGGTCAGGCGGCGGGTTTCGGGACATAGTCTCGGGGGGTCAGGCGGGGGGCTTGGGGACATAGTCTCGTGGGGGGTCGGGCAGGGGGCTTGGGGACATAGTCTCGGGGGGGGTTGGGCGGGGGGCTTGGGGACATAGTCTCGGGGGGGTCGGGCGGGGGGCTTGGGGACATAGTCTCGGGGGGGGTCGGGCGGGGGGCTTGGGGTCATAGTCTCGGGGAGGTGGGGGGGGTGGGGTCGGGCGGCGGGTTTGGGGACATAGTCTCGGGGGGGTCGGGTGGGGGGCTTGGGGACATAGTCTCGGGGGGGCGGGGGGGTGGGGGGGGGTGGGGTGGCGGGTTTGGGGACATAGTCCCGGGGGGTGCGGTAGATAGAGGGTGGGGGGAGAGATAGAGAGGGGGAGGGGGAGTGATAGAGAGAGGGAAGGGGAGTGATAGAGAGGGGGAGGGGGAGTGATAGAGAGAGGGAAGGGGAGTGAAAGAGAGGGCGAGGGGGAGCGATAGAGAGAGGGAGGGGGGAGTGATAGAGAGAGGGAGGGGGGAGTGATAGAGAGAGGGGGGAGTGATAGAGAGAGGGAGGGGGTAGTGATAGAGAGAGGGAGGGGGGAGTGATAGAGAGAGTGAGGGGGGAGTGATAGAGAGAGGGAGGGGGGAGTGACAGAGAGAGGGAGGGGGGAATGATAGAGAGAGGGAGGGGGGAGTGACAGAGAGAGGGAGGGGGGAATGATAGAGAGAAGGAGGCGGGAGAGGTAGAGATACCGAGGGGGGAGTGATAGAGAGAGGGAGAGGGAGCGATAGACAGAGTAAGGAGGGAGTGATAGAGAGAGGGAGGGGGAGTGATAGAGAGAGGGAGGGGGGAATGATAGAGAGAAGGAGGCGGGAGAGATAGAGATACCGAGGGGGGAGTGATAGAGAGAGGGAGAGGGCAGTGATAGAGAGGGGGAGGGGAACGATAGTGAGAGGGAGGGGGTACTGATAGAGAGAAGGAGAGGGAGCGACAGAGAGAGGGAGGGGGAGTGATAGAGAGAGGGAGGGGAACGATAGTGAGAGGGAGGGGGGAGTGATAGAGAGGGGGAGGAGGGAGAGATAGATAGAGGGTGGGGGGAGTGATAGAGAGAGGGAGGGGGGAGCAATAGAGAGAGGGAGGGGGAGTGATAGAGAGAGGGAGGGGGAGTGATAGAGAGAGGGAGGGGGGAGTGATAGTGAGAGGGCTGGGGAATGATAGTGAGGGGGAGGGGGAGAGATAGAGATAGCGAGGGGGGAGTGATAGAGAGCGGGAGGTGGGAGTGATAGAGAGAGGGAGGGGGGAGAGAGAGAGCGAGGGGGGAGTGAAGGAGATAGGGAGGGGGGAGTGTGAGAGAGAGGGAGGGGAAGTGATAGAGAGAGGGTGGCGGAGTGAAAGAGAGAGGGAGGGTGGAGTGTGAGAGAGAGGGAGGGGAAGTATCAGAGAGAGGGAGGGTGAGTGATAGAGAGAGGGAGGGGGGGAGAGATAGAGAGAGGGAGCTGGAGTGATAGAGAGAGGGAGGGGGAGTGATAAAGAGAGGGAGGGGGAGTGATAGAGAGAGGGAGGGGGGGAGAGATAGAGAGAGGGAGCTGGAGTGATAGAGAGAGGGAGGGGGAGCATTAGAGAGAGCAAGAGGGGTTTGATAGAGAGAGGGCGGGGGAGCGATAGATAGAGGGTGGCGGAAGTGTTAGAGAGGGGGAGGGGGGAGCGATAGAGAGAGCGAGGGGGAGTGTTAGAGAGAGGGCAGGGGAGCGATAGATAGAGGGTGGGGGGAGAGATAGAGAGAGGGAAGGGGAATGATAGAGAGGGCAAGGGGGACCGATAGAGAGAGGGAGGGGACTAATAGAGAGAGGGAAGGGGGAGTGATAGAGAGAGGAAGGGGGAGTGATAGAGAGAGGGTGGGGGGAGAAATAGACAGAGGGAGGGGGGAGTGATAGAGAGAGGGAGGGGGAGTGATAGAGAGAGGGAGGGGGAGTGACAGAGAGAGGGAGGGGGAGAGTCAGAGAGAGAGGGAAGGGGTGTGATAGAGAAAGGGAGGGGGGAGTGATAGTGAGAGGGAGGGGGAATGATAGAGAGGGGAAGGTGGGAGAGATAGAGAGAGCGAGGGGGGAGTGATAGAGAGAGGGAGGGGGAATGACAGAGAGAGGGAGGGGGTGAGACAGAGAGAGAGGGAGGGGGGAGTGATAGAGAGAGGAAGTGGTTGTGATAGTGAGAGGGAGGGGGTACAGATAGAGAGAGGGAGGGGGAGTGATAGAGAGAGGTAGGGGGAGCGATAGAGAGAGGGAGGGGGAGTAATAGAGATGGGTAGGGGGAGCGATAGAGAGAGGGAGGGGGAGTGATAGAGAGAGGTAGGGGGAGCGATAGAGAGAGGGAGGGGGCAGTGATAGAGAGAGGGAGGGGGGAGTGATAGAGAGAGGGAGAGGGCAGTGATAGAGAGAAGGAGGAGGGAATGATAGAGAGAGGGAGGCGGGAGAGATAGAGATACCGAGGGGGGAGTGATAGAGAGAGGGAGAGGGCAGTGATAGAGAGAGGGAGGGGAACGATAGTGAGAGGGAGGGGGGAGTGATAGAGAGGGGGAGGAGGGAGAGATAGAAGGAGGGAGGGGGAGTGATAGAGGGAGGGAGGGGGAGTGATAGAGAGATGGAGGGGGAGCGATAGAGAGATCAATGGGGGTTTGATAGAGAGATGCCGGGGGAGCGATAGATAGATGGTGGGGGGAGTGATAGAGAGAGGGAGGGGGAGTGATAGAGAGAGTGAAGGGGAGTGATAGAGAGGGGGAGCGGGAGTGATAGAGCGAGGGAGGGGGAGTGATAAAGAGAGGGAGGGGGAGTGATAGAGAGAGGGTGGGGGAGTGATAGAGAGAGGGAGGGGGAGTGATAGAGAGAGGGTGGGGGAGTGATAGAGAGAGGGAGGGGGAGCGATAAAGAGAGGGAGGGGGAGTGATAGAGAGAGGGAGGGGGAGTGATAGAGAGAGGGAGGGGGAGTGATAGAGAGAGGGAGGGGAAGTGATAAAGAGGGGGAGGGGGGCGAGATAGAGAGAGGGAGGGGGGAGTGATAGAGAGAGGGAGGGGGCAGCGATAGAGAGAGGGAGGGGGAGCGATAGAGAGAGGGAGGGGGAGCGATAGAGAGAGGGAGGGGGAGCGATAGAGAGAGGGAGGGGGAGTGATAGAGAGAGGGAGGGGGCAGTGATAGAGAGAGGGAGGGGGGAGCGATAGAGAGAGGGAGGGGGGAGTGATAGAGAGAGGGAGGGGGCAGTGATAGAGAGAGGGAGGGGGAGTGATAGAGAGAGGGAGGGGGCAGTGATAGAGAGAGGGAGGGGTGAGCGATAGAGAGAGGGAGGGGGAAGAGATAGAGAGAGGGAGGGGGGACCGAAAGAGAGAGGGAGGCGGGAGAGATAGTGATAGCGAGGGCGGAGAGATAGAGAGAGGGAGGGGGGAGTGATAGAGAGGGGGGGGGAGTGATAGAGAGAGGGGGGTGTGATAGAGAGAGGGAGGGGGGTGTGATAGAGAGAGGGAGGGGTCAGTGATAGAGAGAGGGAGGGGGGAGCGATAGAGGAAGGGGGAGAGATAGAGAGAGGGAGTGGAACGATAGAGACAGGGAGGGGGAGCGATAGAGAGAGGGAGGTGCGAGTGTTAGAGAGAGGGAGGGGGAGTGATAGACGGATGGGGGGGAGCGATAGAGAGAGGGAGAGGGGAGAGATAGAGAGAGGGAGGGGGAGTGATAGAGAGAGGGAGGGGGAGTGATAGAGGGGGGGGGGAGCGATAGAGAGAGGGAGAGGGGAGAGATAGAGAGAGGGAAGTGCGAGTGTTAGAGAGAGGGAGGGGGAGCGATAGAGAGAGGGAGAGGGGAGAGATAGAGAGAGGGAGGGGGAGTGATAGAGAGAGGGAGGGGGCAGTGATAGAGAGAGGGAGGGGGCAGTGATAGAGAGAGGGAGGGGGAGTGATAGTGAGAGGGAGGGGGGAATGATAGTGAGAGGGAGGGGGAATGATAGAGAGAGGGAGGGGGAGCGATAGAGAGAAGGAGGGCAGAGTAATAGAGAGGGGGAGGGGGAGTGATAGAGATAGGGAGGGGGGAGAGATATAGAGAGGGAGGGGGGAGTGATAGAGAGTGGGAGGGAGGAGAGATAGAGACAGGGAGGGGTAGTGTTAGAGAGAGGGAGGGGCAGTGATAGAGAGAGGGAGGGGAAGCGATAGAGAGAGGGAGGGGGGAGAGATAGAGAGAGGTAGTGGGAGTGATAGAGATGGGGAGGGTAGCGATAGAGAGAGGGAGGGGGGAGAGATAGAGAGAGGGAGGGGGAGTGATAGAGAGAGGGAGGGGGTAGTGATAGAGAGAGGGAGGGGGTAGTGGTAGAGAGAGGGAGGGTGGATAGATAGAGAGAGGGAGGGGGCGTGATAGAGAGAGGGAGGGGTGAGAGATAGAGAGAGCGAGGGGGGAGCGATAGAAAGGAAGGGGGAAGTGATAGGGAGAGGGAGGGGGAGAGATTGAGAGAGGGAGGGGGAGTGTTAAAGGAAGTGTGGGGGTACTGATAGAGAGAGGGAGGGCGTACAGATAGAGAGAGGGACGGGGAGTGATAGAGAGAGGGAGGGGGGAGCGATAGAGAGAGGGAGGGGGGAGTGATAGAGAGAGGGAGGGGGGAGCGATAGAGAGAGGGAGGGGGGAGCGATAGAGAGAGGGAGGGGGAGTGATAGAGAGAGGGAGGGGGGAGAGATAGAGAGAGGGAGGGGGGAGAGATAGAGAGAGGGAGGGGGAGTGATAGAGAGAGGGAGGGGGAGTGATAGAGAGAGGGAGGGGGGAGTGATAGAGAGAGGGAGGGGGAGCGATAGAGAGAGGGAGGGGGGAGAGATAGAGAGAGGGAGGGGGAGAGATAGAGAGAGGGAGGGGGAGTGATAGAGAGAGGGAGGGGGGAGAGATAGAGAGAGGGAGGGGGGAGAGATAGAGAGAGGGAGGGGGAGTGATAGAGAGAGGGAGGGGGGAGAGATAGAGAGCGCGAGGGGGGAGCGATAGTGAGAAGAAGGGGGTACAGATAGAGAAAAGGATGGCGGTGTGTCAGAGAAAGGGACGGGCAGTGATAGGGAGAGGGAGGAGGGTGTGATAGTGAGAGGGAGATGGGAGTGATAGAGAGGGGGAAGAGATAGAGAGAGGGAGGGTGGAGTGATAGAGAGAGGGAGGGGGGAGACATAGAGAGAGGGAGGGGGGAGTGATAGTGAGAGGGAGGGGTCAGTGATAGAGAGACGGAGGGTGGAGAGATAGAGAGAGGGAGTGGAACGATAGAGACAGTGAGGGGGAGTGATAGAGAGAGGGAGGTGCGAGTGTTAGCGAGAAGGAGGGGGAGTGATAGAGGGAGGGAGGGGGAGCGATAGAGAGAGGGAGAGGGGAGTGATAGTGAGAGGGAGGGGGGAATGATAGTGAGAGGGAGGGGTAATGATAGAGAGAGGGAGGGGGAGCGATAGACAAGAGAGAGGGGGAGCGATAGAGAGATGGAGGGCAGAGTAATAGAGAGGGGGAGGGGGAGTGATAGAGATAGGGAGAGGGAGGGGGAGAGATTGAGGGAGGGAGGGGGAGAGATTGAGAGAGGGAGGGGGAGTGATAGAGAGAGGGCGGGGGGAGTGATAGAGAGAGGGAGGAGGAGTGTTACAGAGAGGGAGGGGGGAGTGATAGAGAGTGGGAGGGGGAGTGATAGAGAGAGGGAGGGGGGAAAGATAGAGAGAGGGAGGGGGGAGTGATAGAGAGAGGGAGGGGGGAGTGACAGAGAGAGGGAGGGTTGAGCGATAGAGAGAGGGAGTGGGGAGTGATAGAGAGAGGGAGGGCGGAGTGATAGAGAGAGGGAGGGGGGTGCGATAGAGAGAGGAAGGGGGAGTGATAGAGAGAGGGAGGGGGAGTGATAGAGAGAGGGAGGAGGAGTGAAAGACGGAGGGGGAGCGATAGATAGAGGGTGGGCGGAGTGATAGAGAGAGGGAGGGGGAGTGATTGAGAGAGGGAGGGGGAGAGATAGAGAGAGGGAGGGGGAGAGAGAGAGAGGGAGGGGGAGCGATAGAGAGAGGGAGGGGGAGCGATAGAGAGAGGGAGGGGGAGCGATAGAGAGAGGGAGGGGGAGTGATAGAGAGGGGGATGGGGAGCGATAAAGAGAGGGAGGGGGACTAATAGAGAGAGGGAGGGGGAGTGATGGCGGGGGGAGAGATAGAGAGAGGGAGGGGGAGTGATTGAGAGAGGGAGGGGGAGAGATAGAGAGAGGGAGGGGGAGAGATAGAGAGAGGGAGGGGGAGCGATAGAGAGAGGGAGGTGGGAGCGATAGTGATAGCGAGGGGGGAGAGATAGAGAGAGGGTGGGGGGAGGGATAGAGAGAGGGAGGGGGTAGTGATAGAGAGGGGGATGGGGAGCGATAGAGAGAGGGAGGGGACTAATATAGAGAGGGAGGGGGGAGTGACAGAGAGAGGGAGGGGGAGTGATAGAGTGGGGGAGGTAGGAGAGATAGAGTGAGGGGGAGTGATAGAGAGAGGGAGGGGGAGAGATAGTGATAGCGAGGGGGGAGAGATAGAGAGAGGGAGGGGTAGTGATAGAGAGAGGGATGGGGCAGTGATAGAGAGAGGGAGGGGGAGCGATAGAGAGAGGGAGGGGGAGTGATAAAGAAAGGGAGGGGGGTGCGATAGAGAGAGGGAGGGTGAGCGATAGAGAGAGGGAGGGGGAGCGATAGAGAGAGGGAGGGGGACTAAGACAGAGAGAGAGGGGGGAGTGATAGAGAGAGGGAGGGGGGAGAGATAGAGAGAGGGAGGGGGGAGTGATAGAGAGAGGGAGGGGGCAGTGAGAGAGAGGGAGGGGGGAGTGATAGAGAGAAGGATGGGGGAGAGATAGAGAGAGGAAGGGGGATTGAAAGAGAGAGGGAGGAGGAGTGATAGAGAGAGGGAGGGGGAGCGATTAAGAGAGGGAGGGGGGCTGATAGAGAGAGGGAGGGGGGAGAGATAAAGAGAGGGAGGAGGAGTGATAGAGAGAGGGAGAGGGCAGTGATAGAGAGAGGGAGGGGGAGTGATAGAGAGAGGGAGGGGGAGCGATTAAGAGAGGGAGGGGGGCTGATAGAGAGAGGGAGGGGGGAGAGATAAAGAGAGGGAGGAGGAGTGATAGAGAGAGGGAGGGGGAGCGATTAAGAGAGGGAGGGGGGCTGATAGAGAGAGGGAGGGGGGAGAGATAAAGAGAGGGAGGAGGAGTGATAGAGAGAGGGAGGGGGACCGATAGAGAACAAGGGGGGAGTGACAGAGAGAGGGCGGGGGAGCAATAGATAGAGGGTGAGGGGAGTGGTAGAGAGAGGGAGGGGGGAGCAATAGAGAGAGGGAGGGGGAGTGATAGGGTGAGCGGGAGTAATAGAGAGAAGGAGGGGGGAGCGATAGAGAGAGGGAGGCGGAGTGATAGAGAGGGGGAGCGGGAACGATAGAGAGGGGGAGGGGGACTAATAGAGAGGGGGGGATGGATAGAGCGAGGGAGGGGGATTGACAGAGAGGAGGAGGGGGTGAGATAGAGAAAGGGAGCGGGAGTGATAGAGAGAGGGAGGGGGAGAGATAGAGGGAGTGGGGAGCGATAGAGAGAGGAAGGGGGGAGAGATAGTGATAGCGAGGGGGGAGAGATAGACAGAATGAGGGGGAATGATAGCGAGAGGGATGGGGCAGTGATAGAGAGAGGGAGGGGGAACAGATAGAGAGCGCGAGGGGGAGTGATAGAGAGAGGTATCTGTAAACTGACTGGTATCTCTCACGCCCTCTCTCTCTCAGGGAGATATCTTTACACTGACTGGTGTTTCGCCATCCCCTCTCCGTCTCAGGAGATATCTGTACACTGACTGGTGTCACTCAGTCCCCTCTCTCTCTCTCTCTGGGAGATATCTGTACACTAACTGTGCCTCTCAGTCCCTCTCTCTCAGGGAGGTATCTTTACACTGACTGGTGTCTCTCCGTCCCTCTCGCTCAGGAGATGTCTTTACAGTGACTGATGTCTCACAGTCCCCTCTCTCTCTCAGGGAGATATCTTTACACTGACTGGTGTCTCTCACTCCCTCTCTCTCTCAGGCAGCTATCATTACACTGACTGGTGTCTCTCAGTCCCTCTCTCTCAGGAGATGTCTTTACACTGACTGGTGTCTCTCACTCCCTCTCTCTCAGGGAGATATCTGTACACTGAATGCTGTCTCTCAGTCCCTCTCAGGGAAATATCTGTACACTGACTGGTGTGACTCAGTCCCCTCTCTCTCAGGGAAAAATCTGTACACTGACTGGTGTCTCTCAGTCCTCTCTCTCAGGTAGATATCTGTACACTGACTGGTGTCTCTCAGTCACTCTCTCTCAGGGAGATATCTGTACACCAACTGGAGTCTCTCAGTCTCCCCAATCTACGGAGATATCTGTACACTGACTGGTGTCTCTCAGTCTCCTCTCTCTCAAGGAGATATCTGCACACAGACCGGTGTCTCTCAGACCCTCTCTCTCATGGCGATATTTGTACACTGACTGAAGTCTCTCATTCTCTTTCTCTCTCACCGAGATATCTGTAAACTGACTGGTGTCTCTCAGTACCTCTCAATCAGGGAGATATCTTTACACTGACTGGTGTTGTCAGTCCGTCTCCACAGGGAGATATCTGTACACTGACTGCTGTCTCTTAGTCCCCATCACTCAGGGAGATATCTGTACACCGACTGGTGTCTCTCAGTCCCACTCCCTCAATGAGATATCTGTACACTGGTGTCTCTCAGTCCTCTCTCTCAGGGAGATATCTGTACACTGACTGGTGTCTCTCAGTCACTCTCTCTCAGGGAGATATCTGTACACCAACTGGTGTCTCTCAGTCTCCCCAATCTCTCAGAGAGATATCTATACTATGTCTGGTGACCCTCAGTCCTTCATCTCTCTAAGCGAGATATCTGTACACTGACTGGTGTCTCTCAGTCCACCCTCTCTCTCAGGGAGATATCTGTACACTGACTGGTGTCTCTCAGTCCCCTATCTAGGGAGATATCTGTACACTGACTGGTGTCGCTCAGTCCCCTCTCTCTCAAGGAGATATCTCCACACGGACCGGTGTCTCTCAGACCCTCTATCTCACGGCGATATTTGTACACTGACTGGTGTCTCTCAGTACCTCTCAATCAGGGAGATATCTGTACACTTACTGTGCCTCTCAGTCCCTCTCTCTCAGGGAGATATCTGTACACTGACTGCTGTCTCTTAGTCCCCATCACTTAGGGAGATATCTGTACACTGACTGGTGTCTCTCAGTCCTGTCTCTCAGGGGAATATCTGTATACTGACTGGTATCTCTCAGTCCCCTCTCTCTCTCTCTGGGAGATATCTGTACACTGACTGGTGTCTCTCAGTCCCTCTCTCTCAAGGAGATGTCTTTACACTGACTGGTGTCTCTCACTCCCTCTCTCTCAGGGAGACATCTTTACACTGACTGGTTTCGCTCACTCCCTTCTCTCAGGGAGATATCTGTACACTGACTGGTATCTCTCAGTCCCCGCTCTCTCTGGGAGATATTTGTACACTTACTGTGCCTCTCAGTCCCACTCTCTCAGGGAGATATCTGTACACTGACTGTGCCTCTCAGTCCCTCTCTCTCAGGGAGATATCTTTACACTGACTGGTGTCTCTCAGTAGTCTCTCTATCTCAGGGAGATATCTGTCCACTGACTGGTTTCTCTCATTTCCTCACTCTCTCAGGGAGATATCCTTACACTGACTGGTGTCTCTCATTTCCTCACTCTCTCAGGGAGACATCTTTACACTGACTGGTGTCTCTCACTCCCTCTCTCTCAGGGAGATATCTGTACACTTACTGTGCCTCTCAGTCCCTCTCTCTCAGGGAGATATCTTTACACTGACTGCTGTCTCCCAGTACTCTCTCTCTCTCCGGCATCAATCTTTACACAGACTGGTGTCTCTCACTCCCTCTCTCTCACAGAGATATCTTTACACTGACTGGTGTCTCTCAGTCCCCCCTCTCTCTCTCTGGGAGATATCTGTACACTTACTGTGCCTCTCAGTCCCTCTCTGTCAGGGAGATATCTTTACACTGACTGCTGTCTCCCAGTACTCTCTCTCTCTCCGGCATCTATCTTTACACTGACTGGTGTCTCTCACTCCCTCTCTCTCAGGGAGATATCTTTACACTGACTGGTGTCTCTCAGTCCCTCTCTCTCTCTCAGGCAGATATCTTTACATTGACTGCTGTCTCTCAGTCCTTCTCTCACAGGGAGATGTCTGTACACTGACTGGCGTCTCTCAGTCCCCTCACTTAGGGAGATATCTCTACACTGAATGGTGTCTCTCACTCCCTCTCACGCTCAGGGAGATGTCTTTACACTGACTGGTGTCTCTCAGTCCCTCTCTCTCAGGGAGATGTCTTTACACTGACTGGTGACTCTCACTCCTCTCTCTCAGGGAGATATCTGTACACTGACTGGTATCTCTCAGTCCCCTCTCTCTCTCTCTGGGAGATATCTGTACACTTACTAGTGTCTCTCAGTCCCTCTCTCTCAGGGAGATATCTGTACACTTACTGGGCCACTCAGTCCCTCTCTGTCAGGGAGATATCCTTACACTGACAGGTGTCTCTCAGTACTCTCTCTCAGGCATCTATCTTTACACAGACTGGTGTCTCTCACTCACTCTCTCTCAGGGAGATATCTTTACACTGACTGGTGTCTCTCAGTCCCTCTGTCTCTCTCAGGGAGATAACTGTACACCGACTGCTGTCTCTCAGTCCTTCTCTCTCAGGGAGATGTCTGGACACTGACTGGCGTCTCTCAGTCCCCTCTCTTAGGGAGATATCTGTACACTGACTGCTGTCTCTCACTCCCTCTCTCTCTCAGGCAGATATCTTTACACTGACTGGTGTCTCTCATTCCCTCTCTCTCAGGGAGGTGTCTGTAAACTGACTGGTATCTCTCAGTACCCTCTCTCTCTCTGGGAGATATCTGTACACTGACTGGTGTCTCTCACTCCCTCACTCTCAGGGAGATATCTTTACACTGACTGGTGTCTCTCACTCCCTCTCTTTCAGGGAGATATCTGTACACTGACTGGTATCTCTCAGGCCCTCTCTCACTCTCTGGGATATATCTGGACACTGTCTGTGCCTCTCAGTCACCTCTCTCTCTCGGAGATATCTGTACACCGACTGCTGGCTCTCAGTCCTTCTCTCTCAGGGAGATGTCTGGACACTGACTGGCGTCTCTCAGTCCCCTCTCTTAGGGAGATATCTGTACACTGACTGCTGTCTCTCACTCCCTCTCTCTCTCAGGCAGATATCTTTACACTGACTGGTGTGTCTCATTCCCTCTCTCTCAGGGAGGTGTCTGTAAACTGACTGGTATCTCTCAGTACCCTCTCTCTCTCTGGGAGATATCTGTACACTGACTGGTGTCACTCACTCCCTCACTCTCAGGGAGATATCTTTACACTGACTGATGTCTCTCACTCCCTCTCTTTCAGGGAGATATCTGTACACTGACTGGTATCTCTCAGGCCCTCTCTCACTCGCTGGGATATATCTGGACACTCTCAGTCACCTCTCTCCCTCGGAGATATCTGTACACTGACTGAAGTCTCTCAGTATTCTCTGTCTCTCTCAGGGAGATATCTGTACATTGACTGCTGTCTCTCACTCCCTCTCTCTCTCAGGCAGCTATCTTTACACTGACAGGTGTCTCTCACTCCCTCTCTCTCAAGGAGATATCTGTACACTTACTGGTGTCTCTCAGTCCAGTCTCTCAGGGGGATATCTGTACACTGACTGCTGTCTCTCAGGCCCTCTCTCTCAAGGAGATATCTGTACACTGACTGGTGTCTCTCAGTCCTGTCTCTCAGGGGAATATCTGTACACTGACTGGTATCTCTCAGTCCCCTCTCTCTCTCTCTGGGAGATATCTGTACACTGACTGGTGTCTCTCAGTCCCTCTCTCTCTCTCAGGGAGATATCTGTGCACCGACTCGTGTCTCACACTCCCTCTCTCTCAGGGAGATGTCTTTACACTGACTGGTGTCTCTCAGTCCCTCTCTCTCTCTCAGGGAGATATCTGTGCACCGACTCGTGTGTCACACTCCCTCTCTCTCAGGGAGATATCTTTACACTGACTGGTGTCTCTCATTCCCTCTCTCTCTCAGGGAGATATCTTTACACTGACTGGTGTCTCTCAGTCCCGCTCTCTCAGGGAGATATCTGTGAACTGAATGGTGTCTCTCACTCCCTCTCTCTCTCAGGCAGCTATCTTTACACTGACTGGTGTCTCTCAGTCCCTCTCTCTCAGGGAGATATCTTTACACTGACTGGTGTCTCTCATGCCCTTGCTCTCTCAGGGAGATATCTGTACACTGACTGGTGTCTCTCATTCCCTCTCTCTCTCAGGGAGATATCTTTACACTGACTGGTGTCTCTCAGTCCCACTCTCTCAGGGAGATATCTTTACACTGACTGGTGTCTCTTGGTCCCTTCTACATCTCAGGGAGATATCTGTGCACTGACTGGTGTCTCTCACTCCCTCTCTCTCTCTAGCAGCTATCTTTACACTGACTGGTGTCTCTCACTCCCTCTCTCTCAGGGAGATATCTGTACACTGACTGGTGTCTCTCTGTCCTGTCTCTCAGGGAGATATCTGTACACTGACTGGTATCTCTCAGTCACCTCTCTCTCTCTCTGGGAGATATCTGTACACTTATTGTTGTCTCTCAGTCCCTCTCTCTCAGGGAGATATCTGTACACTTACTGGGCCTCTCAGTCCCTCTCTGTCAGGGAGATATCTTTACACTGACTGGTGTCTCTCAGTACTCTCTCTCAGGCATCTATCTTTACACAGACTGGTGTCTCTCACTCACTCTCTCTCAGGGAGATATCTTTACACTGACTGGTGTCTCTCAGTCCCTCTCGCTCTCTCAGGGAGATAACTGTACATCGACTGCTGTCTCTCAGTCCTTCTCTCTCAGGGAGAGGTCTGGACACTGACTGGTGTCTCTCAGTCCCCTCTCTTAGGGATATATCTATACACTGACTGGTGTCTCTCACTCCCTCTCACTCTCAGGGAGATGTCTTTACACTGACTGGTATCTCTCAGTCCCCTCTCTCTCTCTGGGAGATATCTGTACACTGACTGGTGTCTCTCACTCCCTCACTCTCAGGGAAATATCTTTACACCGACTGATGTCTCTCACTCCCTCTCTTTCAGGGAGATATCTGTACACTGACTGGTATCTTTCAGGCCCTCTCTCTCTCTGGGATATATCTGGACACTGACTGCGCCTCTCAGTCCCTTCTCTCTCAGGGAGATATCTGTACACTGACTGGTGTCTCTCAGTATTCTCTCTCTCTCTCAGGGAGATATCTGTACATTGACTGCTGTCTCTCATTCCCTCTCTCTCTCAGGCAGATATCTTTACACTGACTGGTGTCTCTCAGTCCTCTCTCTCAGGGAGATGTCTTTACACTGACTGGTATCACTCAGGCCCCTCTCTCTCTCTCTCTGCGAGATATCTGTACACTAACTGTGCCTCTCAGTCCCTCTCTGTCAGGGAGATATCTGTACACTGACTGTGCCTCTCAGTCCCTCTCTGTCAGGGTGATATCTTTACACTGACTGGTGTCTCTCAGTCCCCTCTCCCTCTCAGGGAGATATCTGTGCACTGACTGGTTTCTCTCCCTCCCTATCTCTCTCAGGCAGCTATCTTTACACTGTCGGGTGTCTCCCACTCCCTCTCTCTCTCAGGGAGATGTCTGTACACTGACTGCTCTCTCTCAGTCCCCCCTCTCTCTCAGGGCACATCTGTACACTGACTGGTGTCTCTCAGTCCCCCTCTCTCAGGGAGATATCTGTACACTGACTGGTGTCTCTCAGACCCCTGTTCCTCAGGGAGATATCTGTACACTGACGGGTGTCAATCACTGCCACTCCCTCAGGGAGAGAGCTTAACACTGACTGGTGTCTCTCAGTCCTCTCTCTCAGGGAAATATCTGTACACTGACTGGTGTCTCTGACTCACTCTCTCTCAAGAAGATATCAGTACACTGACTGGCGTCTCTCAGTCCCTCTCTCTCTCAGGCATAAACCTTTACACTGACAGGTGTCTCTCACACCCTCTCTCTCTCAGGGAGATATCTGTACACTGACTGGTGTCACTCAGTCCCCTCTCTCTCTCAGGGAGATATCTGTACACTGACTGGTGTCTCGGTCCCTCTCTCTCAGGAGATGTCTTTACACTGAATGGTGTCTCTCAGTCCCTCTCTCTCAGGGAGATATCTGTACACTGACTGTTGTCTCTCAGTCCCCTCTCTCTCTCTGAGAGGTATCTGTACACTGACTGGCGTCTCTCACACCCTCTCTCTCTCAGGGAGATATCTGTACAGTGACTGGTGTCTCTCAGTCCCTCTCTCTCTCTCTCAGGGAGATATCTGTACATTGACTGCTGTCTCTCAGTCCTTCACTCTCAGGGAGATGTCTGTAAACTGACTGGCGTCTCTCAGTCCCCTCTCTTAGGGAGATATCTGTACACTGACTGGTGTCTCTCACTCCCTCACTCTCAGGGAGATATCTTTACACTGACTGGTATCACTCAGTCCCCTCTCTCTCTCCGAGATATCTGTACACTGACTGTGCCTCTCAATCCCTCTCTCTCAGGGAGATATCTTTACACTGACTGGTGTCTCTCAGTCCCCTCTCCCTCTCAGGGAGATATCTGTGCACTGACTGGTTTCTCTCACTCCCTCTCTCTCTCAGGGAGATGTCTGTACACTGACTGGCGTCTCTCAGTCCCCTCTCTTAGGGAGATATCTATACATTGACTGGTGTCTCTCAGTCACTCTCTCTCAGGAGATGTCTTTAAACTGACCGGTGTCTCTCAGTCCCCCTCTCTCAGGGAGATAACTGTACACTGACTGGTGTCTCTCAGGGAGATATCTGTACACTGACTGGTGTCTCTCAGCCCTCGCTCTCAGGGAGATGTCTTTACATTGACTGGTGTCTCTCACTCCCTCTCTCTCAGGGAGATATCTTTACACTGACTGGTATCACTCAGTCCCCTCTCTCTCTCTCTGTGAGATATCTGTACACTGACTGTGCCTCTCAATCCCTCTCTCTCAGGCAGCTATCTTTACACTGACTGGTGTCTTTCACTCCCTCTCTCTCTCAGGGAGATATCTGTACACTGACTGGTGTCTCTCAGTCCCCTGTCTCTCAGGGAATATCTGTACACTGACTGGTGTCTCTCATTTCCCTCTCTCTCAGGGAAATATCTGTACACCGACTGATGTCTCTCAGTCCTATCTCTCAGGGAAATATCTGTACACTGACTGGTGTCTCTCAGTCCCTCTCTCTCAGGAGATGTCTTTACACTGACTGGTGTCTCTCAGTCCCTCTCTCTCAGGGAGATATCTGTACACTGGCTGTTGTCCCTCAGTTCCATCTCTCTCTCTCAGGGAGATGTCAGTACATTGACTGCCGTCTCTCAGTCCTTCTCTCTCAGGGATATGTCTGTACACAGACTGGCGTCTCTCAGTCCCCTCTCTTAGGGATATATCTATACACTGACTGGTGTCTCCCACTCCATCTCTCTCGCAGGGAGATATCTTTACACTCACTGGTGTCTCTCACTCCCTCTCTCTCTCAGGGAGATATCTTCACACTGACTGGTGTCTCTCAGTCCCTCTCTCTCAGGGAGATGTCTTTACACTGACTGTGCCTCTCAATCCCTCTCTCTCAGGGAGATATCTTTACACTGACTGGTTTCTCTCAGTCCCCTCTCCCTCTCAGGGAGATATCTGTGCACTGACTGGTTTCTCTCACTCCCTCTCTCTCTCAGGCAGCTATCTTTACACTGACTGTTGTCTCTCACTCCCTCTCTCTCTCAGGGAGATGTCTGTACACTGACTGGCGTCTCTCAGTCCCCTCTCTTAGGGAGATATCTATACATTGACTGGTGTCTCTCAGTCACTCTCTCTCAGGAGATGTCTTTACACTGACCGGTGTCTCTCAGTCCCCCTCTCTCAGGGAGATAACTGTACACTGACTGGTGTCTCTCAGGGAGATATCTGTACACTGACTGGTGTCTCTCAGTCCTCGCTCTCAGGGAAATATCTGTACACTGACTGGTGTCTCTCAGTCACTCTCTCTCAGGGAGACATCGGTACACTGACAGGCGTCTCTCAGTCCCTCTCTCCCAGGAGATGTCTTTACACTGACTGGTGTCTCTCAGTCCCTCTCTCTCAGGGAGATATCTGTACGCTGAATGGTGTCTCTCAGTCCCTCTCTCTCAGGGAGATATCTGTACACTGACTGTTGTCTCTCAGTCCCCTCTCTCTCTCTCAGGGAGATGTCTGTACATTGACTGCCGTCTCTCAGTCCTTCTCTCTCAGGGAGATGTCTGTACATTGACTGACGTCTCTCAGTCCTTCTCTCTCAGGGATATGTCTGTACAATGACTGGCGTCTCTCAGTCCCCTCTCTTAGGGATATATCTATACACTGACTGGTGTCTCCCACTCCCTCTCTCTCGCAGGGAGATATCTTTACACTCACTGGTGTCTCTCAGTCCCTCTCTCTCAAGGAGATATCTTTACACTGACTGGTATCTCTCAGTACTCAGTCTCTCCCAGTGAGATATCTGTATACTGACTGGTGTCTCTCATTCTCTCTCTCTCTCAGAGAGATAACTTTACACTGACTGGTGTCTCTCAATCCCCTTTCTCTCACGGCGATATCAGTACAGTGACTGGCGTCTCTCAGTCCACTCTCTTAGGGAGATATCAATACACTGACTGGTGTCTGCCAATCCCTCTCTCTCTCAGGGAGATATCTTTACACTGACTGGTGTCACTCAGTCCCTCTCTCTCTCTGAGAGATATGCGCACACTGACTGGTGTCTCTCATTCCCTCTCTCTCTCAGGGATATAACTTTACACTGACTGGTGTCTCAGAGTCCCTCTCTCTCAGGGAGATGTCTTTACACTGACTGGTGTCTCTCACTCCCTCTCTCTCAGGGAGATATCTTTACACTGACTGGTATCACTCAGTCCCCTCTCTCTCTCTCTGCGAGATATCTGTATACTGACTGTGCCTCTCAATCCCTCTCTCTCGGGGAGATATCTTTACACTGACTGGTGTCTCTCAGTCCCCTCTCCCTCTCAGGGAGATATCTGTGCACTGACTGGTTTCTCTCACTCCCTCTCTCTCTCAGGCAGCTATCTTTACACTGACGGGTGTCTCACACTCCCTCTCTCTCTCAGGGAGATATCTGTACACTGACTGGTGTCTCTCAGTCCCCTCTCTCTCTCAGGGAGATATCTGTACACTGACTGGTGTCTCTCAGTCCCTCTCTCTCAGGAGATGTCTTTACACTGACTGGTGTCTCTCAGTCCCCCTCTCTCAGGGAGATATCTGTACACTGACTGGTGTCTCTCAGTCCCCTCTCTCTCTCAGGGAGATATCTGTACACTGAATGGTGTCTCTCAGTCCCCTGTCTCTCAGGGAGATATCTGTGCTCTGACTGGTGTCTCTCACTCCCTCTCTCTCTCAGGCAGCTATCTTTACAATGACTGGTGTCTTTCACTCCCTCTCTCTCTCAGGGAGATATCTGTACACTGACTGGTGTCTCTCAGTCCCCTGTCTCTCAGGGAGATATCTGTACACTGACTGGTGTCTCTCATTTCCCTCGCTCTCAGGGAAATATCTATACACTGACTGATGTCTCTCAGTCCTCTCTCTCAGGGAAATATCTGTACACTGACTGGTGTCTCTCAGTCACTCTCTCTCAGGGAGATATCGGTACACTGACTCGCGTCTCTCAGTCCCTTTCTCTCTCAGGAAGCTATCTTTATACTGACTGGTGTCTCTCACACCCTCTCTCTCTCAGGGAGATATCTGTACACTGACTGGTGTCTCTCGGTCCCTCTCTCTCAGGAGATGTCTTTACACTGACTGGTGTCTCTCATTTCCCTCTCTCTCAGGGAGATATCTGTGCACTGACTGGTGTCTCTCACTCCCTCTCTCTCTCAGGCAGCTATCTTTACAATGACTGGTGTCTTTCACTCCCTCTCTCTCTCAGGGAGATATCTGTGCACTGACTGGTGTCTCTCAGTCCCTCTCTCTCAGGGAGATATCTGTACACTGACTGTTGTCTCTCAGTCCCCTCTCTCTCTCTGGGAGGTATCTGTACACTGACTGGTGTCTCTCAGTCCCTCTCTCTCTCTCAGGGAGATATCTGTACACTGACTGGTGTCTCTCAGTCCCCTCTCCCTCTCAGGGAGATATCTGTGCACTCACTGGTGTCTCTCGCACCTTCTCTCTCTCAGGCAGCTATCTTTACACTGACTGGTGTCTCTCACACCCTCTCTCTCTCAGGGAGATATCTGTACACTGACTGGTGTCACTCAGTGTCCCCCTCTCTCTCAGGGAGATTTCTGTACACTGACTGGTGTCTCTCGGTCCCTCTCTCTCAGGAGATGTCTTTACACTGACTGTTGTCTCTCAGTCCCCTGTCTCTCTCTGAGAGGTATCTGTACACTGACTGGCGTCTCTCACACCCTCTCTCTCTCAGGGAGATATCTGTACACTGACTGGTGTCACTCAGTCCCCTCTCTCTCTCAGGGAGATATCTGTACAGTGCCTGGTGTCTCTCAGTCCCTCTCTCTCGCTCAGGGAGATATTTGTACATTGACTGCTGTCTCTCAGTCCTTCTCTCTCAGGGAGATGTCTGGACACTGACTGGCGTCTCTCAGTCCCCTCTCTTAGGGAGATATCTATACACTGACTGGTGTCTCTCACTCCCTCTCTCTCTCAGGCAGCTATCTTTACAATGACTGGTGTCTTTCACTCCCTCTCTCTCTCAGGGAGATATCTGTACACTGAATGGTGTCTCTCAGTCCCTCTCTTTCAGGGAGATATCTGTACACTGACTGTTGTCTCTCAGTTCCATCTCTCTCTCTCAGGGAGATATCTGTGCACTGACTGGTTTCTCTCACTCCCTCTCTCTCTCAGGGAGATATCTGTACACTGACTGTTGTCTCTCAGTTCCATCTCTCTCTCTCAGGGAGATATCTGTGCACTGACTGGTTTCTCTCACTCCCTCTCTCTCTCAGGCAGCTATCTTTACACTGACTGTTGTCTCTCACTCCCTCTCTCTCTCAGGGAGATATCTGTACACTGACTGCTGTCCCTCAGTCCTTCTCTCTCAGGGAGATGTCTGTACACTGACTGGTGTCTCTCAGTCCCTCTCTCTCAGGGAGATGTCTTTACATTGACTGGTGTCTCTCACTCCCTCTCTCTCGGGAGATATCTTTACACTGACTGGTATCTCTCAGTTCCCTCTCTCTCTCTCTGCGAGATATCTGTACACTGACTGTGCCTCTCAGTCCCTCTCTCTCAGGAAGATATCTGTACACTGACTGTGCCTCTCAGTCCCTCTCTCTCAGGGAGATATCTTTACACTGAGTGGTGTCTCTCAGTACTCTCTCTCTCCCAGGGAGATATCTGTACACTGACTGGTGTCTCTCATTCTCTCTCTCTCTCAGAGAGACATCTTTACACTGACTGGTGTCTCTTAGTCCCTCCCTCTGGGAGATATCTTTACACTGAATGTTGTCTCTCAGTCCCCTTTCTCTCAGGGCGATATCTGTGCACTGACTGGTGTCACTCACTCCCTCTCCCTCTCAGGCATCTATCTTTACACAGACTGGTGTCTCTCACTCCCTCTCTCTCAGGGATATATCTTTACACTGACTGGTGTCTCTCACTCCCTCTCTTTCAGGAAGATATCTTTACACTGACTGGAATCTCTCAGTCCCCTCTTTCTCTCTCTGCGAGATATCTGTACACTGACTGTGCCTCTCAGTCCCTATCTCTCAGGGAGATATCTTTACACTGACCGGTGTCTCGCAGTACTCTCTGTCTCTCAGGGAGATATCTGTACACTGACTACTGTCTCTCATTCCCCTCTCTCTCAGGGAGATATCTGTACACTGACTGGCGTCTCACAGACCCCTCTCTCTCAGGGAGATATCTGTACACAGATTGCTGTCTCTCATTCCCCTCTCTCTCAGGGAGATATCTGTACACTAAATGGTGTCTCTCAGACCACTGTCTCTCAGGGAGATATCTGTACACCGACTGGTGTCTCTCAGTCTCTTCTCACTCTCAGGGAGATATCTGTACACTGACTGCTGTCTCTCATTCCCCTCTCTCTCAGGGAAATATCTGTACACTGACTGGTGTTACTCACTGCCAATCCCTCAGGGAGATAGCTGTACACTGACTGGTTTCTCTCAGTCCTCTCTCTCTGGGAAATATCTGTACACTGACTGGCGTCTCTCAGTCTCCCGTATCTCTCAGGGAGATATCTGTATACTGACAGGTACCTCTCAGTCCCTCTCTCTAAGGGAGATATCTGTACATTGACTGCTGTCTCTCAGTCCTTCTCTCTCAGGGTGATGTCTGTACACTGACTGGCGTCTCTCAGTCCCCTCTCTCAGGGAGATATCTGTACACTAACTGCTGTCCATCATTCCCACCTGTCTCTGGAAAATAACTGTACAGAGACTGGTGTGTCTCAGTCCCTCTCTCTCAGGGGATATCTGTACACTGTCTTGTGTGTCTCAATCCCTCTCTCTCAGGGAGATATCAGTACACTGGCTGGTTTTTCTCAGTCTCTCTCTCTCATTCAATTATCTGTACACCTCCTATTGTCTCTCAGTCCCCTATCTCTCAGGCAGATATCTGTACACTGACTGGTATATCTCATTCCCTCTCTCTCTCAGGGAGATATCTGTACACTGACTGGTGTCTCTCAGTCCCTCTCTCTCTCTGGGAGGTATCTGTACACTGACTGGTGTCACTCAATCCCCACCCTCTCTGGGAGGTATCTGTACACTGACTGGTGTCTTTCAGTCCCACCCTCTCTGGGAGGTATCTGTACACTGACTGGTGTCTCTCAGTCCCACCCTCTCTGGGAGATATCTGTACACTGACTGGTGTCTCTCAGTCCCACCCTCTCTGGGAGGTATCTGTACACTGACTGGTGTCTCTCAGTCCCACCCTCTCTGGGAGATATCTGTACACTGACTGGTGTCTCTCAGTCCCACCCTCTCTGGGAGGTATCTGTACACGGACTGGTGTCTCTCAGTCCCACCCTCTCTGGGAGGTATCTGTACACTGACTGGTGTCTCTCAGTCCCACCCTCTCTGGGAGATATCTGTACACTGACTGGTGTCTCTCAGTCCCACCCTCTCTGGGAGATATCTGTACACTGACTGATGTCTCTCAGTCCCACCCTCTCTGGGAGATATCTGTACACTGACTGATGTCTCTCAGTCCCACCCTCTCTGGGAGGTATCTGTACACTGACTGATGTCTCTCAGTCCCACCCTCTCTGGGAGGTATCTGTACACGGACTGGTGTCTCTCAGTCCCACCCTCTCTGGGAAGTATCTGTACACTGACTGGTGTCTCTCAGTCCCACCCTCTCTGGGAGATATCTGTACACTGACTGGCGTCTGTCAGTCCCACCCTCTCTGGGAGATATCTGTACACTGACTGGTGTCTCTCAGTCCCACCCTCTCTGGGAGGTATCTGTACACTGACTGGTGTCTCTCAGTCCCACCCTCTCTGGGAGATATCTGTACACTGACTGGTGTCTCTCAGTCCCACCCTCTCTGGGAGGTATCTGTACACTGACTGGTGTCTGTCAGTCCCACCCTCTCTGGGAGATATCTGTACACTGACTGGTGTCTCTCAGTCCCACCCTCTCTGGGAGATATCTGTACACTGACTGATGTCTCTCAGTCCCACCCTCTCTGGGAGATATCTGTACACTGACTGATGTCTCTCAGTCCCACCCTCTCTGGGAGGTATCTGTACACTGACTGATGTCTCTCAGTCCCACCCTCTCTGGGAGGTATCTGTACACGGACTGGTGTCTCTCACTCCCTCTCTCTCTCAGGCAGCTATCTTTACAATGACTGGTGTCTTTCACTCCCTCTCTCTCTCAGGGAGATATCTGTACACTGAATGGTGTCTCTCAGTCCCTCTCTTTCAGGGAGATATCTGTACACTGACTGTTGTCTCTCAGTTCCATCTCTCTCTCTCAGGGAGATATCTGTGCACTGACTGGTTTCTCTCACTCCCTCTCTCTCTCAGGGAGATATCTGTACACTGACTGTTGTCTCTCAGTTCCATCTCTCTCTCTCAGGGAGATATCTGTGCACTGACTGGTTTCTCTCACTCCCTCTCTCTCTCAGGCAGCTATCTTTACACTGACTGTTGTCTCTCACTCCCTCTCTCTCTCAGGGAGATATCTGTACACTGACTGCTGTCCCTCAGTCCTTCTCTCTCAGGGAGATGTCTGTACACTGACTGGTGTCTCTCAGTCCCTCTCTCTCAGGGAGATGTCTTTACATTGACTGGTGTCTCTCACTCCCTCTCTCTCGGGAGATATCTTTACACTGACTGGTATCTCTCAGTTCCCTCTCTCTCTCTCTGCGAGATATCTGTACACTGACTGTGCCTCTCAGTCCCTCTCTCTCAGGAAGATATCTGTACACTGACTGTGCCTCTCAGTCCCTCTCTCTCAGGGAGATATCTTTACACTGAGTGGTGTCTCTCATTCTCTCTCTCTCTCAGAGAGACATCTTTACACTGACTGGTGTCTCTTAGTCCCTCCCTCTGGGAGATATCTTTACACTGAATGTTGTCTCTCAGTCCCCTTTCTCTCAGGGCGATATCTGTGCACTGACTGGTGTCACTCACTCCCTCTCCCTCTCAGGCATCTATCTTTACACAGACTGGTGTCTCTCACTCCCTCTCTCTCAGGGATATATCTTTACACTGACTGCTGTCTCTCACTCCCTCTCTCTCAGGAAGATATCTTTACACTGACTGGAATCTCTCAGTCCCCTCTTTCTCTCTCTGCGAGATATCTGTACACTGACTGTGCCTCTCAGTCCCTCTCTCTCAGGGAGATATCTTTACACTGACCGGTGTCTCGCAGTACTCTCTGTCTCTCAGGGAGATATCTGTACACTGACTACTGTCTCTCATTCCCCTCTCTCTCAGGGAGATATCTGTACACTGACTGGCGTCTCACAGACCCCTCTCTCTCAGGGAGATATCTGTACACAGATTGCTGTCTCTCATTCCCCTCTCTCTCAGGGAGATATCTGTACACTAAATGGTGTCTCTCAGACCACTGTCTCTCAGGGAGATATCTGTACACCGACTGGTGTCTCTCAGTCTCTTCTCACTCTCAGGGAGATATCTGTACACTGACTGCTGTCTCTCATTCCCCTCTCTCTCAGGGAAATATCTGTACACTGACTGGTGTTACTCACTGCCAATCCCTCAGGGAGATAGCTGTATACTGACTGGTTTCTCTCAGTCCTCTCTCTCTGGGAATTATCTGTACACTGACTGGCGTCTCTCAGTCCCACCCTCTCTGGGAGATATCTGTACACTGACTGGTGTCTCTCAGTCCCACCCTCTCTGGGAGATATCTGTACACTGACTGGTGTCTCTCAGTCCCACCCTCTCTGGGAGATATCTGTACACTGACTGGTGTCTCTCAGTCCCACCCTCTCTGGGAGGTATCTGTACACTGACTGGTGTCTCTCAGTCCCACCCTCTCTGGGAGATATCTGTACACTGACTGGTGTCTCTCAGTCCCACCCTCTCTGGGAGATATCTGTACACTGACTGGTGTCTCTCAGTCCCACCCTCTCTGGGAGATATCTGTACACTGACTGGTGTCTCTCAGTCCCACCCTCTCTGGGAGATATCTGTACACTGACTGGTGTCTCTCAGTCCCACCCTCTCTGGGAGATATCTGTACACTGACTGGTGTCTCTCAGTCCCACCCTCTCTGGGAGATATCTGTACACTGACTGGTGTCTCTCAGTCCCACCCTCTCTGGGAGATATCAGTACACTGGCTGGTTTTTCTCAGTCTCTCTCTCTCATTCAATTATCTGTACACCTCCTATTGTCTCTCAGTCCCCACTCTCTCAGGCAGATATCTGTACACTGACTGGTATATCTCATTCCCTCTCTCTCTCAGGGAGATATCTGTACACTGACTGGTGTCTCTCAGTCCCACTCTCTCTCTGGGAGATATCTGTACACTGACTGGTGTCTCTCAATCCCCACCCTCTCTGGGAGGTATCTGTACACTGACTGGTGTCACTCAATCCCCACCCTCTCTGCGAGGTATCTGTACACTGACTGGTGTCTCTCAGTCCCACCCTCTCTGGGAGGTATCTGTACACTGACTGGTGTCTCTCAGTCCCACCCTCTCTGGGAGGTATCTGTACACTGACTGGTGTCTCTCAGTCCCACCCTCTCTGGGAGATATCTGTACACTGACTGGTGTCTCTCAGTCCCACCCTCTCTGGGAGGTATCTGTACACTGACTGGTGTCTCTCAGTCCCACCCTCTCTGGGAGGTATCTGTACACTGACTGGTGTCTCTCAGTCCCACCCTCTCTGGGAGGTATCTGTACACTGACTGGTGTCTCTCAGTCCCACCCTCTCTGGGAGATATCTGTACACTGACTGGTGTCTCTCAGTCCCACCCTCTCTGGGAGATATCTGTACACTGACTGATGTCTCTCAGTCCCACCCTCTCTGGGAGATATCTGTACACTGACTGATGTCTCTCAGTCCCACCCTCTCTGGGAGGTATCTGTACACTGACTGGTGTCTCTCAGTCCCACCCTCTCTGGGAGGTATCTGTACACTGACTGGTGTCTCTCAGTCCCACCCTCTCTGGGAGATATCTGTACACTGACTGGCGTCTGTCAGTCCCACCCTCTCTGGGAGATATCTGTACACTGACTGGTGTCTCTCAGTCCCACCCTCTCTGGGAGGTAT
Source organism: Carcharodon carcharias (assembly GCF_017639515.1). Classification (NCBI taxonomy): domain Eukaryota; kingdom Metazoa; phylum Chordata; class Chondrichthyes; order Lamniformes; family Lamnidae; genus Carcharodon; species Carcharodon carcharias. Next base: position 128,158 of record NW_024470890.1, read on the forward strand.
CTGTACACTGACTGGTGTCTCTCAGTCCCACCCTCTCTGGGAGATATCTGTACACTGACTGGTGTCTCTCAGTCCCACCCTCTCTGGGAGATATCTGTACACTGACTGGTGTCTCTCAGTCCCACCCTCTCTGGGAGATATCTGTACACTGACTGATGTCTCTCAGTCCCACCCTCTCTGGGAGGTATCTGTACACGGACTGGTGTCTCTCAGTCCCACCCTCTCTGGGAGGTATCTGTACACTGACTGGTGTCTCTCAGTCCCACCCTCTCTGGGAGATATCTGTACACTGACTGGTGTCTCTCAGCCCCACCCTCTCTGGGAGATATCTGTACACTGACTGGTGTCTCTCAGTCCCACCCTCTCTGGGAGATATCTGTACACTGGTGTCTCTCAGTCCCACCCTCTCTGGGAGATATCTGTACACTGACTGGTGTCTCTCAGTCCCACCCTCTCTGGGAGATATCTGTACATTGTGTGTTCTGACTCACCACTTCTCCATGTTGCTGTGCACCTGAACCACCTTTTGTCCAAAGTGTGAATCTTGGTTCCCCTTGAAGACAGTTGTTCTTTCTGTCTCGATGTTGAAGTTCTCACAGGGTTTGATCTCTTCGGCAGTTGGGAGGAGGAGAGGTTAGAGAAATGGACCAATTAAATGTTGTTATGAAAGGTTGGAATTTCATCACCTTTGGGAACACAGGCACGAGTATGGACAGAAAGCTGTCTTTCAAATACCCAATCTTTTTATTTATTCCTTCCTAGGTTGTGGGCATCACCTGCAAGGCCAGTGTTTGTTGCCCATCCCTAAGTACCCTTCAATTGCTGTGGGTCTGGAGTTACATTTAGGCCAGACCAGGTGAGAAGAGACATTAATGAACCAGTCGGGTTTTTACGATAATCAATGACACTTTCATGGGAATCATTACAGAGCCTGGCGTTTAATTCCAGTTTTATTAATTGAATTTAAATTGCACCAGCTGCTATGGTGGGATTCACACCCGGGCCTCCAGAGCATTAGCCTGAGCTGCTGGGTTACCAGGCCGGAGACATTACCCCTACGCCAACATCTCATCCAGAGATTAACGCACAGCAACAAATCCTGGAGCTAATCAAATCAAATAAAAACAAGGGCAGAATTGGAGGAAGCCAAGAGTCAGGGCCAGTTCACAGAGCTGCTGCAGAAGGACATGGGGAAGTTGAAGATGACAATTTGAATTTTAAAATTCAAATTTTGCAGGAGACTGCATTGAACGAAGGATGAGATGGATGTTTTGATACAGGGTAATGGAGGGAGCGCAGGGCTGTGGGATTCATTTAGGAATTGATACAAGGATATAGGGAGAGAGCGAGGCAGTGGGATTAGTGTGGGATTGATACAGGAACATGGGGAGAGAGTGGGGAAGTGAGATTAGTTTGGGGACTGAGACAGGGCTATGGAGAGACAGTGGGGCAGTGGGATTAGTGTGGGATTGATACAGGGCTATGGGGAGAGAGTGAGGCAGTGGGATTAGTGTGGGATTGATACAGGGCTATGGGGAGAGAGTGAGGCAGTTGGATAAGTTTGGGATTGATACTGGGCAATGGGGAGAGAACGGGGCAGTGGGATTAATGTGGGATTGATACAGGGCTATTGCGATAGACTGGGGCAGTGGGATTAGTTTGGTATTGATACAGGGCGATGGGGAGAGAGTGAGGCAGTGGGATTAGTATGGGATTGATACTGGGCTATGGGGACAGAGTGGGGCAGTGGGATGAGTGTGGGATTGATACTGGGCTATGGGGACAGAGTGGGGCAGTGGGATGAGTGTGGGATTGATACTGGGCTATGGGGACAGAGTGGGGCAGTGGGATTAGTTTGGGATTGATACAGGATTATGGGGAGAGAGCGAGGCAGTGGGAATGGTGTGGGATTGATCCAGGGCTATGGGGACAGAGTGGGGCAGTGAGATTAGTTTGGGATTGATACAGGGCTATGGGGAGACAGTGGGTCAGTGGGATTATTTTGGGGATTGTTACAGCGCTATGGGGAGAGAGTAAGGCAGTGGGATTAGTTGGGGATTAATACAGGGTGATGGGGAGAGAGTGGGGCAGTGGGATTAGTGTGGGATTGATACAGGGCTATGGGGAGAGAGTGAGGCAATGGGATTAGTGTGGGATTGATACAGGGCGATGGGGAGAGAGTGGGGCAGTTGGATTAAATTGGGATTGATACAGGGCTATGGGGATAGAGTGGGGCAGTGGGATTAGTTTGGGTATTGATACAGGGGTATGGGGAGAGAGTGAGGCAGTGGGATTAGTGTGGGATTGATACAGGGCAATGGGGAGAGAGTGGGGCAGTGGGATTAGTTTGAGATTGATACAGGTCTATGGGGAGAGAGCGGGGCAGTGGGATTAGTTTGGGGATTGATACAGGGCTATGGGGCAGAACGGGGCAGTGGGATTAGTTTGGGATTGATACAGGGCTATGGGGAGAGATTGGGGCAGTGGGATTATTTTTTGGATTGATACAGGGGTATGGGAAGGGAGCGGGACAGTGGGATTAGTTTGAGGATTGTTACTGGGCTATGGAGAGAGCTGGACAGTGGGATTAGTTTGGGGATTGATACAGGGCTATGGAAAGAGAGCGGGACAGTGGGATTAGTTTGGGGATTGTTACTGGGATATGGAGAGAGCTGGACAGTGGGATTAGTTTGGGGATTGATACAGGGCCTAGGGGAGAGAGCGGGGCAGTGGGATTAGTTTGGGGATTGATACAGGGCTGTGGGGCAGAACCGGGCAGTGGGATTAGTTTGGGATTGATACACGGCTATGGAGAGAGTGTGGGGCTGTGGGATTAGTTTGTGATTGATACAGGGCTATGGGGAGAGAGTGGAGCAGTGGGATTAGTTTGGGGATTGATACAGGGCAATGGGGAGAGAGCGGGGCAGTGGGATTAGTTGGGGATTGATACAGGGCTATGGGAAGACAGCGGGACAGTGGGATTAGTTTGGGGATTGTTACTGGGCTATGGAGAGAGCTGGACAGTGGGATTAGTTTGGGGATTGATACAGGGCTATGGGGAGAGAGCGGGATAGTGGGATTAGTTTGGGGATTGATACAGGGCTATGGAAAGAGAGCGGGACAGTGGGATTAGTTTGGGGATTGTTACTGGGCTATGGAGAGAGCTGGACAGTGGGATTAGTTTGGGGATTGATAAAGGCCAAGGGGAGAGAGTGGGGCAGTGGGATTCGTTTGGGATTGATACAGGGCTATGGGAAGAGAGCGGGACAGTGGGATTATTTTGGCGATTGATACAGGGCTATGGGGAGAGAGCGGGGCAGTGGGATTAGTTGGGGATTGATACAGGGCTATGGGGAGACAGCAGGGTAGCGGACTTAGATTGGGATTGATACAGGGCTATGTGGAGAGAGTGGGGCAGTGGGATTAGTTTGGGGATTGATACAGGGCTCTGGAGAGAGAGTGGGGCAGTGAGATTAGTTTGGGATTGGTACAGGGCTATGGGGAGAGAGTGAGGCAGTGGGATTAGTGTGGGATTGATACAGGGCTATGGAGAGAGAGCGGGACAGTAGGATTAGTTTGGGGATTGATACAGGGCTATGGGGAGAGATTGAGGCTGTGGAATGAGTGTGGGATTGATACATGCCTATGGGGCGAGAGTGGGGCAGTGGGATTACCTTGGGGATTGATACAGGGCTATGGGGAGAGAGTGAGGCAGTGGGGTTAGTGTGGGATTGATACAGGACTATGGGGATAGAGTGGGGCAGTAGGATTAGTTTGGGGATTGATACAGGGCTATGGGGAGAGAGTGGAGCAGACGATTAGTTTGGGGATTGATACAGGGCTATGGGGAGAGAGTGGGGCAGTGGGATTAGTGTAGGATTGATACAGGGCTATGGGGAGAGAGTGAGGCAGTGGGTTTAGTGTGGGATTGATACAGGGCTATGGGGAGATCGTGAGACAATGGGATTAGTTTGGGGATTGATACAGGGCTATGGGGAGAGAGTGAGGCAGTGGGATTAGTTTGGTATTGATACAGGGCTATGGGGAGAGAATGGGGCAGTGGGACTAGTCTGGGATTGACACAGGGCTATGGGGAAAGAGGGAGGCAGTGGGATTTCTGTGGCATTGATACAGGGCTATGGGGAGAGATTGGGGCAGTGGGATTAGTGTGGGATTGATACAGGGCTATGGGGAGAGAGTGAGGCACTGGGATTAGTGTGGGATTGATACAGTGCTATGCGGAGAGAGTGGGGCAGTAGGATTAGTTTGGGATTGATACAGGGCTATGGCGGGGGAGTGGGGCAGTGGGATTAGTTTGGGGATTGAGACAGGGCTATGGGGAGAGAGTGATGCAGTGGGATTAGTGTGGTATTGATAGAGGGCTATGGAGAGAGAGCGGGACAGTAGGATTAGTTTGGGGATTGATACAGGGCTATGGGGGGAGAGAGTGCGGCTGTGGGATTAGTGTAGGATTGATACAGGGCAATGGGGATAGAGTGGGGCAGTGGGATTAGTGTGGGATTGATACAGGGCTATGGGGAGAGAATGGGGCAGTGGGACTAGTCTGGGATTGACACAGGGCTATGGGGAGAGAGGGAGGCAGTGGGATTTGTGTGGCATTGATACAGGGCTATGGGGAGAGATTGGGGCAGTGGGATTAGTGTGGGATTGATACAGGGCTATGGGGAGAGAGTGAGGCAGTGGGATTAGTGTGCGATTGATACAGGGCTATGGGGAGAGAGTGAGGCAGTGGGAATGGTGTGGGATTGATACAGGGCTATGGAGAGCGAGCGGGACAGTGGGATTAGTTTGGGGATTGATACAGGGCTATGGGGAGAGAATGGGGCAGTGGGACTAGTGTGGGATTGATACAGGGCTATGCGGAGAGATTGTGGCAGTGGGATTAGTGTGGGATTGATACATGGCTATGGGGATAGAGTGGGGCAGTAGGATTAGTTTGGGGATTGATACAGGGCAATGGGGAGAGAGTGGGGCAGTGGGATTACTTTGGGATTGATACAGGGCTATGGGGAGAGAGTGGAGCAGTGGGATTAGTTTGGGGATTGATACAGGGCAATGGGGAGAGAATGAGGCACTGGGATTAGTGTGGGATTGATACAGGTCTAAGGGGAGAGAGTGGGGCAGTGAGATTAGTTTGGGATTGATACAGGGCTATGGGGAGAGAGTAGGGCAATGGGATTAGTTTGGTGGTTGATACAGCGCTATCGGGCAGTGAGATTAGTTTGGGATTGAAACAGGGCTGTGGGGCAGTGGGATTAGCGTGGAATTGATAAAGGGCTATGGGGAGAGAGTGGGGCAGAGGGATTAGACTGGGATTGATACAGGGCTATGGGGCGAGAGTGAGGCAGTGGGATTAGTGTGGGATTGATACAGGGTTATGGGGAGATAGTGGGGCAGTGGGATTAGTGTGGGATTGATACAGGGCTATGGGGAGAGAGCGGGGCAGTGGGATTAGTTTGGGGATTGATACAGGGCTGTGGGGCAAAACCGGGCAGTGGGATTAGTTTGGGATTGATACACGGCTATGGAGAGAGTGTGGGGCTGTGGGATTAGTTTGTGATTGATACAGGGCTATGGGGAGAGAGTGGAGCAGTGGGATTAGTTTGGGGATTGATACAGGGCAATGGGGAGAGAGCGGGGCAGTGGGATTAGTTGGGGATTGATACAGGGCTATGGGAACAGAGCGGGACAGTGGGATTAGTTTGGGGATTGTTACTGGGCTATGGAGAGAGCTGGATAGTGTAATTAGTTTGGGGATTGATACAGGGCTATGGGGAGGGGGCGGGATAGTGGGATTAGTTTGGGGATTGATACAGGGCTATGGAAAGAGAGCGGGACAGTGTGATTAGTTTGGGGATTGTTACTGGGCTATGGAGAGAGCTGGACAGTGGGATTAGTTTGGGGATTGATAAAGGCCAAGGGGAGAGAGTGGGGCAGTGGGATTCGTTTGGGATTGATACAGGGCTATGGGAAGAGAGCGGGACAGTGGGATTATTTTGGCGATTGGTACAGGGCTATGGGGAGAGAGCGGGGCAGTGGGATTAGTTGGGGATTGATACAGGGCTATGGGGAGACAGCAGGGTAGCGGACTTAGATTGGGATTGATACAGGGCTATGTGGAGAGAGTGGGGCAGTGGGATTAGTTTGGGGATTGATACAGGGCTCTGGAGAGAGAGTGGGGCAGTGAGATTAGTTTGGGATTGGTACAGGGCTATGGGGAGAGAGTGGGGCAGTGGAATTAGTGTGGGATTGATACAGGGCTAAGGGGAGAGAATGGGACAGTGGGATTAGTTTGGGATTGATACAGGGCAATGGGGAGAGAATGAGGCAGTGGGATTAGTGTGGGATTGAAACAGTGCTATGCAGAGAGAGCGGGACAGTGGGATTAGTTTGGGGATTGATACAGGGCTATGGGGAGAGAGTAGGGCAATGGGATTAGTGTGGGATTGATACAGGGCTATGGAGACAGAGAGGGACAGTAGGATTAGTGTGGGGATTGATACAGGGCTATGTGGAGAGATTGAGGCAGTGGAATGAGTGTGGGATTGATACAGGGCTATGGTAAGAAAGCGGGACAGTGGGATTAGTTTGGGGATTGATACAGGGCTATGGGGGGAGAGAGTGGGGCAGTGGGATTAGTGTGGGATTGATACAGGGCTATGGGGAGACATAGGGGCAGTGGGATTAGTGTGGGATTGATACAGGGCTATGGAGAGAGAATGGGGCAGTGGGACTAGTCTGGGATTGACACAGGGCTATGGGGAGAGAGTGAGGCAGTGGGTTTAGTGTGGGATTGATACAGGGCTATGGGGAGAGAGTGAGGCAGTGGGATTAGTGTGGGATTGATACAGGGCTATGGAGAGAGAGCAGGGACAGTAGGATTAGTTTGGGGATTGATACAGGGCTATGGGGAGAGATTGAGGCTGTGGAATGAGTGTGGGATTGATACATGCCTATGGGGCGAGAGTGGGGCAGTGGGATTACCTTGGGGATTGATACAGGGCTATGGGGAGAGAGCGGGGCAGTGGGATTAGTGTGGGATTGTTACAGGGCCTTGGGGAGAGAGTGGGGCAGTGGGATTAAATTGGGATTGTTACAGGGCTATGGGGATAGAGTGGGGCAATGGGATTAGTGTGCGATTGATACAGGGCTATGGGAAGAGAGTGGGGCAGTGGGATTAGTTTGGTATTTATACAGGGCTATGGGGAGAGAGTCGGGCAGTGAGATTAGTATGGGATTGATACAGGATTATGGGGAGAGAGTGAGGCAGTGTGATTAGTGTGGGACTGATACAGGGCTACGGGGAGAGAGTGAGGCAGTGGGATTAGTGTGGAATTGATACTGGGCTATGGGGACAGAGTGGGGCAGTAGGATTAGTGTGGGATTGATACTGGGCTATGGGGACAGATTGGGGCAGTGGGATTAGTGTGGGATTGATACTGGGCTATGGGGACAGAGTGGGGCAGTGGGATTAGTATGGGATTGATACAGGATTATGGGGAGAGAGTGAGGCAGTGGGATTAGTCTGGTATTGATACTGGGCTATGGGGACAGAGTGGGGCAGTGGGATTAGTATGGGATTGATACAGGATTATGGGGAGAGAGTGAGGCAGTGGGATTAGTTTGGGGATTGATACAGGGCTATGGGGAGAGAGTGAGGCAATGGGATAAGTTTGGGGATTGATACAGGGCTATGGGGCGAGAGTGGGGCAGTGGGATTACCTTGGGGATTGATACAGGTCTATGGGGAGAGAGTGAGGCAGTGGAATTAGTCTGGTATTGATACTGGGCTATGGGGACAGAGTGGGCCAGTGGGATTAGTGTGGGATTGATACTGGGCTATGGGGACAGATTGGGGCAGTGGGATTAGTGTGCGATTGATACTGGGCTATGGGGACAGAGAGGTGCAGTGGGATTAGTATGAGATTGATACAGGATTATGGGGAGAGAGTGAAGCAGTGGGAATGGTGTGGGATTGATACAGGGCTATGGGGACAGAATGGGGCAGTGAGATTAGTTTGTGATTGATAAAGGGCTATGAGGAGAGAGTGGGGCAGTGGGAATAGTTTGGGATTGAAACAGTGCTATGGGGAGAGAGTGGGGCAGTTAGAATAGTTTGGATTGATACAGGGCTATGGGGAGAGAGTGGGGCAGTAGGATTAGTTAAGGATTGATACAGGATTATGGGGAGAGAGTGAGGCAGTGGGATTAGTGTGGGATTGATACAGGGAAATGGGGAGACAATGAGGCAGTGGGATTAGTGTGGGATTGATACAGGGCAATGGGGAGAGAGTGGGGCAGTGGGATTAGTGTGGGATTGATACAGGGCTATGGAGAGAGAGCGGGACAGTGGGATTAGTTTGGGGATCGATACAGGGCTATGGGGAGAGAGTGAGGCAGTGGGATTAGTGTGGGATTGATACAGGGCAATGAGTAGAGAGTGGAGCAGTGGGATTAGTGTGGGATTGATACAGGGCAATGGAGAGAGAGTGGGGCAGTGGGATTAGTGTGGGATTGATACAGGGCTATGGAGAGAGAGCGGGACAGTGGGATTAGTTTGGGGATTGATACAGGGCTATGGGGAGAGAGTGAGGCAGTGGGATTTGTGTGGCATTGATACAGGGCTATGGGGAGAGAGGGAGGCAGTGGGATTTGTGTGGTATTGATACAGGGCTATGGGGAGAGATTGGGCAGTGGGATTTGTGTGGGATTGATACAGGGCTATGGGGAGAGCGTGGGGCAGTGGGATTAAATTGGGTTGATACAGGGCTGTGGGGATAGATAGGGGCAATGGGATTAGTCTGGGATTTTTGCAGGGCTTTGGGGAGAGAGTGGGGCAGTGGGATTAGTGTGGGATTGATACAGGGCAATGGGAATAGAGTGGGGCAGTAGGATTAGTTTGGGGATTGATACAGGGCTATGGGGAGAGAGTGGAGCAGTGGGATTAGTTTAGGGATTGATACAGGGCGATGGGGAGAGAGCGAGGCAGTGGGATAAGTGTCGGATTGATACAGGGCAATGGGGAGAGAGTGAGGCAGTGGGTTTAGTTTGGGATTGATACAGGGCTATGGGGAGAGAGTGGGGCAGTGGGATTAGTTTGGGGATTGATACAGGGCTATGGGGAGAGATTGGGGCAGTGGGATTTGTGTGGGATTGATACAGGGCTATGGGGAGAGAGCGGGACAGTGGGATTAGTTTGGGGTTGATACAGGGCTATGGGGAGAGAGTGAGGTCGTGGGATTAGTGTTGGATTGATACAGGGCTATGGAGAGAGAGCGGGAGAGTGGGATTAGTTGGGGATTGATACAGGGCTGTGGGGAGAGAGTGAGGCAGTGGGAATGGTGTGGGATTGATACAGGGCTATGGAAAGAAAGTGGGACAGTGGGATTAGTTTGGGGATTGATACAGGGCTATGGGGGGAGAGAGTGGGGCAGTGGGATTAGTGTGGGATTGATACAGGGCTATGGGGAGAGAATGGGGCAGTGGGACTAGTCTGGGATTGACACAGGGCTATGGGGAGAGAGGGAGGCAGTGGGATTAGTGTGGGATTGATACAGGGCTATGGGGAGAGAGTGGGGCAATGGGATTAGTTTGGGATTGATACAGGGATATGGGGATAGATAGGGGCAATGGGATTAGTGTGGGATTGATACAGGGCTATGGGGAGAGAGTGGGGCAGTGGGATTAGTGTGGGATTGATACAGGGCTATGGGGAGAGAGTGAGGCAGTGGGATTAGTGTGGGATTGATACAGGTCTATGGGAAGACAGCGGGACAGTGGGATTAGTTTGGGGATTGTTACTGGGCTATGGAGAGAGCTGGACAGTGGGATTAGTTTGGGAATTGATACAAGGCTATGGGGAGAGTGCAGGATAGTGGGATTAGATAGGGGATTGATACAGGGTGATGGGGAGAGAGTGGTGCTGTGGGATTAGTGTGGGATTGATACAGGGCTAAGGGGAGAGAGTGGGACAGTGGGATCAGTTTGGGGATTGATACAGGGCTATGGGGAGAGAGTGAGGCAGTGGGATTAGTTTGGGATTGATACAGGGAAATGGGGAGACAATGAGACAGTGGGATTAGTGTGGGATTGATACAGGGCAATGGGGAGAGAGTGGGGCAGTGGGATTAGTGTGGGAATGATACAGGGCTATGGAGAGAGAGTGGGGCAGTGGGATTAGTGTGGGATTGATACAGGGCTATGGAGAGAGAGCGGGACAGTGGGATTAGTTTGGGGATTGATACAGGGCAATGGGTAGAGAGTGGGGCAGTGGGATTAGTGTGGGATTGATACAGGGCTATGGGGAGAGAGTGAGGCAGAGGGATTAGTGTGGGATTGATACAGGGCTATGGGGAGAGAGTGAGGCAGAGGGATTAGTGTGGGATTGATACAGGGCTATGGGGATAGAGTGGGGCAGTAGGATTAGCTTGGGGATTGATACAGGTCTATGGGGAAAGAACGGGACAGTGGGATGAGTTTGGGATTGATACACGGCTATTGGGAGAAAGCGGGGCAGTGGACTTAGATTGGGATTGATACAGGGCTATGTGGAGAGAGTGGGGCAGTGGGATTAGTTTGGGGATCGATACAGGGCTATGGGAAGAGAGCGGGAAATTGGGATTAGTTCGGGGATTGTTACTGGGCTATGGAGAGAGCTGGAGGTAGGATTAGTTTGGGGATTGATACAGGGATATGGGGAAGTGAGTGGGGCAATGGGACTAGTTTGGGATTGATACAGGAATATGGGGAGAGAGCGGGGCAGTGGGATTAAAGTGGGATTGATACAGGGCTATGGGGAGAGAGTGGGGCAGTGGGATTAAATTGGGATTGATACAGGGCTATGGGGATAGAGTGGGTCAATGGGATTAGTGTGGGATTGATAGAGGGCAATGGGGAGAGAGCGGTGCTGTGGGTTTAGTGTGGGATTGATACAGGGCTATGGGGAGAGAGTAGGGCAGTGGGATTAGTTTGGGTTTGAGACAGGGCTATGGGGAGAGAGTGGGGCAGTGGGATTATTTTGGGATTGATACAGGGTTATGGGGAGAGAGCGGGGCAATGGGATTAGTTTGGGGATTGATACAGGGCTATGGGGAGACAATGGGGCTGTGGGATTAGTTTGTGATTGATACAGGGCTATGGGGAGAGAGCGGGGCAGTGGGATTAGTTTGGGATTGATTCAGGGCTATCGGGAGAGACTGCGACAGTGGGATTAGTTTGGTATTGATACAGGGCTATAGGGAGAGTGTGGGCAGTGGGATTAGTGTGGAGTTGATACAGGGCTATGGGTAGAGCGTTGGGCAGTGGGATTAGTTTGGGGATTGATACAGGGCAATGGAAAGAGAGCGGGACAGTGGGATTAGTTTGGGGATTGATACAGGGCTATGGGGAGAGAGCGGTCATGTGGTATTAGTTGGGGATTGACACAGGGCTATGGGGAGAGAGTGGGGCAGTGGGATTATTTGAAGATTGATACAGTGCTATGTGGAGAGAGTGGGGCAGTGGGATTAGTTTGGGATTAATACAGGGCTATGGGGAGAGAGTGAGGCAGTGGGATTAGTTTGGTATTGATACAGGGCTATGGGGAGAGAGTGAGGCAGTGGGATTAGTTTGGTATTGATACAGGGCTATAGGGAGAGAGTGGGGCAGTGGGATTAGTGTGGAGTTGATACAGGGCTATAGGGAGAGAGTGGGGCAGTGGGATTAGTGTGTAGTTGATACAGGGCTAGGGGGAGAGAATGGGGCAGTGGGATTAGTGTGGGATTGATACAGGGCTATGGGGAGAGAGTGAGGCACTGGGATTAGTGTGGGATTGATACAGTGCTATGCGGAGAGAGTGGGGCAGTAGGATTAGTTTGGGATTGATACAGGGCTATGGCGGGGGAGTGGGGCAGTGGGATTAGTTTGGGGATTGAGACAGGGCTATGGGGAGAGAGTGATGCAGTGGGATTAGTGTGGTACTGATAGAGGGCTATGGAGAGAGAGCAGGACAGTAGGATTAGTTTGGGGATTGATACAGGGCTATGGGGGGAGAGAGTGCGGCTGTGGGATTAGTGTAGGATTGATACAGGGCAATGGGGATAGAGTGGGGCAGTGGGATTAGTGTGGGATTGATACAGGGCTATGGGGAGAGAATGGGGCAGTGGGACTAGTCTGGGATTGACACAGGGCTATGGGGAGAGAGTGAGGCAGTGGGATTAGTGTGCGATTGATACAGGGCTATGGGGAGAGAGTGAGGCAGTGGGAATGGTGTGGGATTGATACAGGGCTATGGAGAGCGAGCGGGACAGTGGGATTAGTTTGGGGATTGATACAGGGCTATGGGGAGAGAATGGGGCAGTGGGACTAGTGTGGGATTGATACAGGGCTATGCGGAGAGATTGTGGCAGTGGGATTAGTGTGGGATTGATACATGGCTATGGGGATAGAGTGGGGCAGTAGGATTAGTTTGGGGATTGATACAGGGCAATGGGGAGAGAGTGGGGAAGTGGGATTACTTTGGGATTGATACAGGGCTATGGGGAGAGAGTGGAGCAGTGGAATTAGTTTGGGGATTGATACAGGGCAATGGGGAGAGAATGAGGCACTGGGATTAGTGTGGGATTGATACAGGTCTAAGGGGAGAGAGTGGGGCAGTGAGATTAGTTTGGGATTGATACAGGGCTATGGGGAGAGAGTAGGGCAATGGGATTAGTTTGGTGGTTGATACAGCGCTATCGGGCATTGAGATTAGTTTGGGATTGAAACAGGGCTGTGGGGCAGTGGGATTAGCGTGGAATTGATAAAGGGCTATGGGGAGAGAGTGGGGCAGAGGGATTAGACTGGGATTGATACAGGGCTATGGGGCGAGAGTGAGGCAGTGGGATTAGTGTGGGATTGATACAGGGTTATGGGGAGATAGTGGGGCAGTGGGATTAGTGTGGGATTGATACAGGGCTATGGGGAGAGAGCGGGGCAGTGGGATTAGTTTGGGGATTGATACAGGGCTGTGGGGCAGAACCGGGCAGTGGGATTAGTTTGGGATTGATACACGGCTATGGAGAGAGTGTGGGGCTGTGGGATTAGTTTGTGATTGATACAGGGCTATGGGGAGAGAGTGGAGCAGTGGGATTAGTTTGGGGATTGATACAGGGCAATGGGGAGAGAGCGGGGCAGTGGGATTAGTTGGGGATTGATACAGGGCTATGGGAACAGAGCGGGACAGTGGGATTAGTTTGGGGATTGTTACTGGGCTATGGAGAGAGCTGGATAGTGTAATTAGTTTGGGGATTGATACAGGGCTATGGGGAGGGGGCGGGATAGTGGGATTAGTTTGGGGATTGATACAGGGCTATGGAAAGAGAGCGGGACAGTGTGATTAGTTTGGGGATTGTTACTGGGCTATGGAGAGAGCTGGACAGTGGGATTAGTTTGGGGATTGATAAAGGCCAAGGGGAGAGAGTGGGGCAGTGGGATTCGTTTGGGATTGATACAGGGCTATGGGAAGAGAGCGGGACAGTGGGATTATTTTGGCGATTGATACAGGGCTATGGGGAGAGAGCGGGGCAGTGGGATTAGTTGGGGATTGATACAGGGCTATGGGGAGACAGCAGGGTAGCGGACTTAGATTGGGATTGATACAGGGCTATGTGGAGAGAGTGGGGCAGTGGGATTAGTTTGGGGATTGATACAGGGCTCTGGAGAGAGAGTGGGGCAGTGAGATTAGTTTGGGATTGGTACAGGGCTATGGGGAGAGAGTGGGGCAGTGGAATTAGTGTGGGATTGATACAGGGCTAAGGGGAGAGAATGGGACAGTGGGATTAGTTTGGGATTGATACAGGGCAATGGGGAGAGAATGAGGCAGTGGGATTAGTGTGGGATTGAAACAGTGCTATGCAGAGAGAGCGGGACAGTGGGATTAGTTTGGGGATTGATACAGGGCTATGGGGAGAGAGTAGGGCAGTGGGATTAGTGTGGAATTGATACAGGTCTAAGGGGAGAGAGTGGGGCAGTGGGATTAGTTTGGGGATTGATACAGCGCTATCGGGCAGTGAGATTAGTTTGGGATTGATACAGGGCTATGGGGAGAAAGTGGGGCAGTGGGAATAGTGTGGGATTGATACAAGGCTATGGGGACAGAGTGGGGCAGTGGAATTAGACTGGGATTGATACAGGGCTATGGGGAGAGAGTGAGGCAGTGGGATTAGTGTGGGATTGATACAGGGCTATGGGGAGATAGTGGGGCAGTGGGATTAGTGTGGGATTGATACAGGGCTATGGGGAGAGACCGTGGCAGTGGGATTAGTTTGGGGATTGATACAGGGCTGTGGGGCAGAACCGGCAGTGGGATTAGTTTGGGATTGATACAGGGCTATGGGGAGAGAGTGGGACAGTGGGGTTAGTTTGGGATTGATACAGGGCTATGGGGAGAGAGTGGGACAGTGGGGTTAGTTTGGGATTGATACAGGGCTATGCGGAGAGAGTGGAGCAGTGGGATTAGTTTGGGGATTGATACAGGGCTATGGGGATAGAGCAGGGCAGTGGGATTAGTTGTAAATTGATACAGGGCTAGGGGGAGACAGCAGGGCAGCGGACTTAGATTGGGATTGATACAGGGCTATGTGGAGAGAGTGGGGCAGTGGCATTAGTTTGGGGATTGATACAGGGCTATGGGAACAGAGCGGGACAGTGGGATTAGTTTGGGGATTGTTACTGGGCTATGGAGAGAGCTGGATAGTGTAATTAGTTTGGGGATTGATACAGGGCTGTGGGGAGGGGGCGGGATAGTGGGATTAGTTTGGGGATTGTTACTGGGCTATGGAGAGAGCTGGACAGTGGGATTAGTTTGGGGATTGATAAAGGCCAAGGGGAGAGAGTGGGGCAGTGGGATTCGTTTGGGATTGATACAGGGCTATGGGAAGAGAGCGGGACAGTGGGATTATTTTGGCGATTGATACAGGGCTATGGGGAGTGAGCGGTCACGTGGGATTAGTTGGGGATTGATACAGGGTTATGGGGAGAGAGCGGGGCAGTGGGATTATTTGAAGATTGATACAGTGCTATGGGGAGAGAGTGGGGCAGTGGGATTAGTTTGGGATTGATACAGGGCTATGTGGAGAGAGCGAGGCAGTGGGATTAGTTTGGGGATTGATACAGGGCTATGGGGAGGGCTCTGTGGGCTACAGGGAAACGTAGAGAGCCAACGGAATCAGTGTCGGCTATAGGGAAACAGTAGAGAGCTACTGGAGTCAGTGTGGGATATAGGGAAATCATAGAGAGACTTGGGAGTCAGTGTTTGCCAGAGTGAAACCATAGAGAGCCGCTGGGGTCAGTGTGGGATTTGGGAAACCGTAGAGAGCCAATGGAGTCTGTGGGGGACAAAGGGAAACCGTAGAGAGCCCTGGAGTCAGTGTGGGCTATAGGGAAACCGTGGAGAGCCACTGGAGTCAGTGTGGAATATAGAGAAACCGTAGAGAGCCGCTGGAGTCAGTCTGGGCTAAAGGGAAACCAAAGAGAGCCAATGGAGTCAGTATGGGATATAGGGAAACCGTAGACAGCCACTAGAGTCAGTGTGGGCTATAGGGAAACCGTAGAGAGAGACTAGAGTTAGTGTGGAAAATAGGGAAACCATAGAGAGCCACTGGAGACAATGTGGGCTGTAGGGAAACCGTAGAGAGCCTGTGGAGTCAGTGTGGGATATAGGGAAACCGTAGAGAGCCACTGGAGACAGTATGGACTATAGGGAATCCATAGAGAGACACTGGAGACAGTGTGGGCTGTAGGGAAACCGTAGGGAACCGCTGCAGTCATTGTGGGATATAGGGAAACCGTAGAGAGCCACTGGAGTTAGTATGGACTATAAGGAAACCCTAGAGAGGCACTGGAGTCAATCGCAGGCTATAAGGAAAACTTAGAGAGCCGCTGGAGTCAGTGTGGTATATATGGAAACCGTAGAGAGCCGTTGGAGTCAATGTGTGACATAGGGAAAGCGCAGAGAGCCACTGGAGTCAGTGTGGGATATGGGGAAACCGTAGAGAGCCTCTGGTGTCAGAGTGGGATACAGGGAAACCGTAGGGAGCCTCTGGAGTCAGTGTGGGATATATGGAATCTGTAGAGAGCCGCTGGAGTCAGTCTGGGATATAGGGAAACTGTAGAGAGACTCTGAAGTCAGTGTGGGATATAGGGAAAGTGTAGAGAGCCGCTGGAATCAGTGAGGATATAGGGAAGCCGTAGAGAGCCACTGGAGTCAGTGAGATCTATAGGGAAACCATACAGAGCCACTGGAGTCAGTGTGGGATATAGGGAGACCATAGAGAGCAACTGGAGGCAATGTGGACTATAGGGAAACTGGAGAGAGCCACTGGAGTCAGTGTGGGATATAGGGAAACCGTAGAGAGCCGCTGGAGACAGTCCGGACTATAGGGAAGCCGTAGAAAGCCACTGGAGTCAGTGTGGGATATAGGGAAAGTGTAGAGAGCCGCTGGAGTCACTGTGGGATATAGGGAAACCGTAGAGAGTCTCCGGAGTCATTGTGGGATATAGGGAAAGTGTAGAGAGCCGCTGGAGTTAGTGTGGACTACAGGGAAACCCTAGAGGCACTGGAGTCAATCGCAGTCTATAAGGAAAACTTAGAGAGCTACTGGAGTCCGTGTGGGATATAGGGTCACTGGCGAGAGCCACTGGAGTCAGTGCGGGATATAGGGAAACCATAGAGAGCCACGGGAGTCAGTGTGGGCTGTAGGGAAACGGTAGAGAGCCACTGGAGACAGTGTGGACTATAGGAAATCCATAGAGAGACACTGGAGTCAGTGTGGGCTATAGGGAAACCGTAGAGAGCCGCTGCAGTCATTGTGGGATATAGGGAAACCGTAGCGAGCAGGTGGAGTCAGTGTTGTCTATAAGGAAACCGTCGAGAGCCGCTGGGGTGAGTCTGGACGATAGGGAAACCGTAGAGTGCCACTGGAGTCAGTGTGGGCTACAGGGAAACCGTAGAGAGCCACTAGAGTTAGGGTGGTCCACAGGGAAAACGTTGAGAGGCACTGGAGTCAATCGCAGGCTATAAGGAAAACTTAGAGAGCCACTGGAGTCTGTGTGGGATATAGGGAAAATGTCGAGAGCCACTGGAGTCAGTCTGGGATATAGGGAAACCGTAGAGAGCCAAAGGAGTCAGTGTGGGCTATAGGGAAACCGTAGAGAGCCACAGAAGACAGTGTGGGATATAGGGAAACCGTAGAGATCCACTGCAGTCATTGTGGATATAGGGAAATCGTAGAGAGCAGCTAGAGTCAGTGTTGGCTATAGGAAAACCGTCGAGAGCCTCTGGAGTGAGTCTGGACGATAGGGAAACCGTAGAGTGCCACGGGAGTCAGTGTGGGCTATAGGGAAACAGCAGAGAGCCAATGGAGTCAGTGTCAGCTGTAGGGAAACTGTAGAAAGCTACTGGAGTCAGTGTGGGAAATAGGGAAACCATAGAGAGACGTGGGAGTCAATGTTTGTTATAGGGAAACCATAGAGAGCCGAAGGGGTCAGTGTGGGATTTGGGAAATCGTAGAGAGCCAATGGAGTCTGTGTGCGACAAAGGGAAACCGTAGAGAGCCGTTGGAGTCAGTGTGGGCTATAGGGAAACCGTAGGGTGCCACTGGAATCAGTGTGCGCTATAGGGAAAGCGTAGAGAGCCTCCGGTATCATTGTGGATTATAGGGAAACCGTAGAGAGCCACTGGAGTCAATGTGCGATATAGGGAAAGCGGGGGGAGCCACTGGAGTCAGTGTGGGATATAGGGAATCCGTAGAGAGCCACTGGAGACAGTCTGGTATATAGGGAAACCGTAGAGAGCCACTGGAGTCAGTGTGGGCTACAGGGAAACCGCAGAGAGCCTCTGGAGTCAGTGTGGTCTATAGGAAAACCAGAGAGAGCCTCTAGAGTGAGTGTGGGATACAGGGAAACCGTAGAGATCCACTGGAGTCAGTATGGGCTATGATGAAACCGTAGAGAGCTGCTGGAGTCAGTGTGGGCTATAGGGAAACCGTAGAGAGCCACTGAAGTCAGTGTGGGATATAGGGAAAACTTAAGAAAGCCACTGGAGTCATTGTGGCATATAGAGAAACCATAGAGATCCACTGGAGTCAGTATGGGCTATGATGAAACCGTAGAGAGCTGCTGGAGTCAGTGTGGGCTATAGGGAAACCGTAGAGAGCCACTGAAGTCAGTGTGGGATATAGGGAAAACTTAAGAGAGCCGCTGGAGTCATTGTGGCATATAGAGAAACCGTAGAGATCCACTGGAGTCAGTATGGGCTATGATGAAACCGTAGAGAGCTGCCGGGGTCAGTGTGGGGCATAGGGAAAGCTTAGAGAGGCACTGCGGTCAGTGTGGGCTATAGGGAAAGCGTAAAGAGCCACTGAAGTCAGTGTGGTATAAAGGGAAACCCTTGAGAGCCGCTGGAGTCAGTGTGGACTATAGGGAAACAGTAGAGAGCAGCTAGAGACAGTGTGAGCTTTAGGGAAACCGAAGAGGGCCACTGGAGTCAGGTGTGGACTATATGGAAACCGTAGAGAGACATTGGAGTCAGTGTGTGATATAGGAAAGCTGTAGAGAGCCACTGGAGTCAGTGTGGGATATAGGGAAAACATATAGACCCATTGGAGTCAGTGTGGACTATAGGGAAACCGTAGAGACCCACTGGAGTCAGTGTGGACTATAGGGAAATCGTAGAGAGCCACTGGGGTCAGTGTGGAGTATAGGGAAATGGTAGAGAGCAAGTAGAGTCAGTGTGTGATATAGGGAAGCCGTAGAGAGCCACTGGAGTCAGTGTGGGCTATAGAGAAACCATAGAGAGCCACTGGAGTCAGTGTGGGATATAGGGAAACCGTAGAGAGCCACTGGAGACAGTGTGGACTATAGAGAAATCGTAGAGATCCACTGGGGTCAGTGTGGGATATAGGGAAAACGTAGGGAGCCAGTGGAGACAGTGTGGACAATAGGGAAATTGTAGACAGCCATTGGGGTCAGTGTGGACTATAGGGAAACGGTAGAGAACCAGTAGAGTCAGTGTGTGATATAGGGAAACCGTAGTGAGCCACTGGGGTCAGTGTGGGATATAGGGAAAACTTAGAGAGCCGCAGGAGTCAGTGTGGGCCATAGGGAAACCTTAGAGAGGCACTGCGGTCAGTGTGGGCTATGGGGAAACAGTAAAGAGCCGCAGGAGTCAGTGTGGGCTATAGGGAAACCGTAAAGAGCCGCTGAAGTCACTTTGGGATAAAGGGAAAGCCTTGAGAGCCACTGGAGTAAGTGTGGACAATAGGGAAACCGTAGAGAGAAGCTGGAGACAGTGTGGGCTTTAGGGAAAGCGTAGAGGGCCAATGGAGTCTCGTGTGGACTATAGGGAAACTGTAGAGAGCCACTGGAGTCGGCGCGTGATATAGGGAAACTGGAGAGATCCACTGGGGACCTTGTGGTCTATAGGAAAACCGTAGAGAGCCGCTGGAATCAGTGTGGGATATAGGGAAAGCGTAGAGAGCTACTAGAGACAGTGTGGGCTATAGGGAAACCATAGAGAGCAGCTGGAGTCAGTGTGGGATATAGGGAAACCGCACAGATCCACTGGAGTCAGTGTGGGCTATAGGGAATCTGTAGA
This sequence comes from Carcharodon carcharias, assembly GCF_017639515.1. Taxonomy (NCBI): domain Eukaryota; kingdom Metazoa; phylum Chordata; class Chondrichthyes; order Lamniformes; family Lamnidae; genus Carcharodon; species Carcharodon carcharias. The sequence continues at coordinate 147,791 of NW_024470890.1, forward strand.
GAGCCACTGGAGTCAGTGAGGGCTATAGGGAAACCGTACAGAGCCACTGGAGTCAGTGTGGGATATAGTGAGACCATAGAGAGCAACTGGAGGCAGTGTGGACTATAGGGAAACTGGAGAGAGCCACTGGAGTCAGTGTGGGATATAGGGAAACCGTAGAGAGCCGCTGGAGACAGTCCGGACTATAGGGAAGCCATAGAGAGCCACTGGAGTCAGTGTGGGCTATAGGGAAACCGTAGAGAGCCACTGGAGTCAGTGTGGGCAATAGGGAAAACGTGGAGAGCCGCAGGAGTCAGTGCGGGCTTTAGGGAAACCGTAGAGAGCAGCTGGAGTCAGTCTGGGCTTAAGGGCAAGCATAGAGGGTCACTGGAGTCATGTGTGGACTATAGGGAAACCGTAGAGAGCAGCTGGAGTCAACGTGGGCTTTTGGAAACCGTAGAAGGCCACTGGAGTCAGGTGTGGACTAAAGGGAAACCGTAGAGACCAACTGAGGTCTGTGAGGGCAAAAGGAAAACCGTAGAGAGCCGCTGGAATCAGGGTGGAATATTGGGAAGCCATAGAGAGCCACTGGAGCCAGTGTGGGCTATAGGGAAACCGTACAGAGCCACTGGAGTCAGTGGGGACTATAGGGAAACCCTAGAGAGCCACTAGAGTCAGTGTGGACTATAAGGAAACCGTAGAGAGCCACTGGGCATAGTGTGGACTATAGGGAAACCGTAGAGAGCCACTAGAGTCAGTGTGTGATATAGGGAAATGGTCGTGAGCCACTGGAGTCATTGTGGGATAAAGGGAAACCCTTGAAAGCCGCTGGAGTCAGTGTGGACTGTAGGGAAGCCTTAGAGAGCCACTGGAGTCAGGTGTGTACTATAAGGAAACCGTAGAGAGCCACCGGAGTCAGTGTCGGCTATAGGGAAACCGTAGAGAGCCGCTGGAATCAGTGTGGGATATAGGGAAACCGTAGAGAGCCACTGGAGTCAGTGTGGACGAAAGGGAAAACGTTGAGAAACACTGGAGTCAGTGTGGACTATAGGGAAACCGTACAGAGCCAATGGTGTCAGTGTGGACTATAGGGAAACCGTAGAGATCCACTGGAGTCAGTGTGGACTATAGGGAAACCGTACAGAGCCAATGGTGTCAGTGTGGACTATAGGGAAACCCGTAGAGAGCCAATGGTGTCGGTGTGGACTATAGGGAAACCGTAGAGATCCACTGGAGTCAGTGTGGGATATAGGGAATCCGTAGAGAGCCACTGGAGACAGTCTGGTATATAGGGAAACCGTAGAGAGCCTCTGGAGTCAGTGTGGTCTATAGGAAAACCAGAGAGAGCCTCTGGAGTGAGTGTGGGATACAGGGAAACCGTAGAGATCCACTGGAGTCAGTATGGGCTATGATGAAACCGTAGAGAGCTGCTGGAGTCAGTGTGGGCTATAGGGAAACCGTAGAGAGCCACTGAAGTCAGTGTGGGATATAGGGAAAACTTAAGAGAGCCACTGGAGTCATTGTGGCATATAGAGCAACCGTAGAGATCCACTGGAGTCAGTATGGGCTATGATGAAACCGTAGAGAGCTGCCGGGGTCAGTGTGGGCCATAGGGAAACCTTAGAGAGGCACTGCGGTCAGTGTGGGCTATAGGGAAAGCGTAAAGAGCCACTGAAGTCAGTGTGGTATAAAGGGAAACCCTTGAGAGCCGCTGGAGTCAGTGTGGACTATAGGGAAACAGTAGAGAGCAGCTAGAGACAGTGTGGGCTTTAGGGAAACCGAAGAGGGCCACTGGAGTCAGGTGTGGACTATATGGAAACCGTAGAGAGACATTGGAGTCAGTGTGTGATATAGGAAAGCCGTAGAGAGCCACTGGAGTCAGTGTGGGATATAGGGAAAACATATAGACCCATTGGAGTCAATGTGGACTATAGGGAAACCGTAGAGACCCACTGGAGTCAGTGTGGACTATAGGGAAATCGTAGAGAGCCACTGGGGTCAGTGTGGAGTATAGGGAAATGGTAGAGAGCAAGTAGAGTCAGTGTGTGATATAGGGAAACCGTAGAGGGCCACGGCAGTCTGGTGTGGACTATAGAGAAACTGTAGAGAGCGACTGGAGTCAGTGTGTGATATAGGGAAACCCTAGAGATCCACTGGGGTCATTGTGGTCTATAGGAAAACCGAAGAGAGCCGCTGGAATCAGTGTGGGATATAGGGAAGCCGTAGAGAGCCACTGGAGTCAGTGTGGGCTATAGAGAAACCATAGAGAGCCACTGGAGTCAGTGTGGGATATAGGGAAACCGTAGAGAGCCACTGGAGACAGTGTGGACTATAGAGAAATCGTAGAGATCCACTGGGGTCAGTGTGGGATATAGGGAAACCGTAGGGAGCCAGTGGAGACAGTGTGGACAATAGGGAAGTTGTAGACAGCCACTGGGGCCAGTGTGGATTATAGGGAAACGGTAGAGAACCAGTAGAGTCAGTGTGTGATATAGGGAAACCGTAGTGAGCCACTGGGGTCAGTGTGGGATATAGGGGAAACTTAGAGAGCCGCAGGAGTCAGTGTGGGCCATAGGGAAACCTTAGAGAGGCACTGCGGTCAGTGTGGGCTATGGGGAAACAGTAAAGAGCCGCAGGAGTCAGTGTGTCTATAGGGAAACCGTAGAGAGCCGCTGAAGTCACTTTGGGATAAAGGGAAAGCCTTGAGAGCCACTGGAGTAAGTGTGGATAATAGGGAAACCGTAGAGAGCAGCTGGAGACAGTGTGGGCTTTAGGGAAAGCGTAGAGGGCCAATGGAGTCTCGTGTGGACTATAGGGAAACTGTAGAGAGCCATGGAGTCGGTGCGTGATATAGGGAAACTGGAGAGATCCACTGGGGACCTTGTGGTCTATAGGAAAACAGTAGAGAGCCGCTGGAATCAGTGTGGGATATAGGGAAGACGTAGAGAGCCACTGGACTCAGTGTGGGCTATAGGGAAACCGTAGAGAGCAGCTGGAGTCAGTGTGGGATATAGGGAAACCGTAGAGAGCCACTGGGGTCAGTGTGGACTATAGGGAAACTTTAGAGAGGCACTGGAGTCAGTGTGGACTATAGGGAAACCATAGTGAGCCACTGGGGTCATTGTGATCTATACGAAAACCGTAGAGAGCTGCTGGTATCAGTGTGGGATATAGGGAAGACGTAGAGAGCCACTGGAGTCGGTGTGGGCTATAGAGAAACCGTAGAGAGCCACTGGAGTCAGTGTGGGATATAGGGAAACCGTAGAGAGCCGCTGGAGACAGTGTGGACTATAGGGAAATTGTAGACAGCCACTGGGGTCCGTGTGGACTATAGGGAAATGGTAGAGAACCAGTAGAGTCAGTGTGTGATATAGGGAAACCATAGTGAGCCACTGGGGTCAGTGTGAGATATAGGGAAAACTTAGAGAGCCGTTGGAGTCAGTGTGGGCTATAGGGAAACCTTAGAGAGGCACTGCGGTCAGTGTGGGCTACGGGGAAACAGTAAAGAGCCGCAGGAGTCAGTGTGGCTATAGGGAAACCGTAGAGAGCCGCTAAAGTCACTTTGGGAAAAAGGGAAAGCCTTGAGAGCCACTGGAGTCAGTGTGGACTATAGGGAAACCGTAGAGAGCAGCTGGAGACATTGTGGGCTTTAGGGAAACCGTAGAGAGCCTCTGGTATCATTGTGGACTATAGGGAAACCATACAGAGCCACTGGAGTCAGTGTTGGATATAGGGAATCCGTAGAGAGCCGCTGGAGTCTGTGTGGTGTATAGGGAAAGCGTAGAGAGCCACTGGAGTCAATGTGGGATATAGGGAAAGCGTAGAGATCCACTGGAGTCAGTGTGGACTATAGGGAAACCGTACAGAGCCAATGGTGTCAGTGTGGACTATAGGGAAACCGTAGAGATCCACTGGAGTCAGTGTGGACTATAGGGAAACCGTACAGAGCCAATGGTGTCAGTGTGGACTATAGGGAAACCGTAGAGAGCCAATGGTGTCAGTGTGGACTATAGGGAAACCGTAGAGATCCACTGGAGTCAGTGTGGGATATAGGGAATCCGTAGAGAGCCACTGGAGACAGTCTGGTATATAGGGAAACCGTAGAGAGCCACTGGAGTCAGTGTGGGCTACAGGGAAACCGTAGAGAGCCTCTGGAGTCAGTGTGGTCTATAGGAAAACCAGAGAGAGCCTCTGGAGTGAGTGTGGGATACAGGGAAACTGTAGAGATCCACTGGAGTCAGTATGGGCTATGATGAAACCGTAGAGAGCTGCTGAAGTCAGTGTGGGCTATAGGGAAACCGTAGAGAGCCGCTGAAGTCACTTTGGGATAAAGGGAAAGCCTTGAGAGCCACTGGAGTAAGTGTGGACAATAGGGAAACCGTAGAGAGCAGCTGGAGTCAGTGTGGGCTTTAGGGAAAGCGTAGAGGGCCACTGGAGTCTCGTGTGGACTATAGTGAAACTGTAGAGAGCCACTGGAGTCGGTGCGTGATATAGGGAAACTGGAGAGATCCACTGGGGACCTTGTGGTCTATAGGAACACCGTAGAGAGCCGCTGGAATCAGTGTGGGATATAGGGAAGACGTAGAGAGCCACTGGACTCAGTGTGGGCTATAGGGAAACCGTAGAGAGCAGCTGGAGTCAGTGTGGGATATAGGGAAACCGTAGAGAGCCACTGGGGTCAGTGTGGACTATAGGGAAACTGTAGAGAGGCACTGGAGTCAGTGTGGACTATAGGGAAACCATAGTGAGCCACTGGGGTCATTGTGGTCTATACGAAAACCGTAGAGAGCTGCTGGTATCAGCGTGGGATATAGGGAAGCCGTAAAGAGCCACTGGAGTCAGTGTGGGCTATAGAGAAACCGTAGAGAGCCACTGGAGTCAGTGTAGACTATAGGGAAATTGTAGACAGCCACTGGGGTCAGTGTGGACTATAGGGAAACGGTAGAGAACCAGTAGAGTCAGTGTGTGATATAGGGAAACCATAGTGAGCCACTGGGGTCAGTGTGGGATATAGGGAAAACTTAGAGAGCCGTTGGAGTCAGTGTGGGCTATAGGGAAACCTTAGAGAGGCACTGCAGTCAGTGTGGGCTACGGGGAAACAGTAAAGAGCCGCAGGAGTCAGTGTGGCTATAGGGAAACCGTAGAGAGCTGCTAAAGTCACTTTGGGAAAAAGGGAAAGCCTTGAGAGCCACTGGAGTCAGTGTGGACTATAGGGAAACCGTAGAGAGCAGCTGGAGACATTGTGGGCTTTAGGGAAACCGTAGAGAGCCTCTGGTATCATTGTGGACTATAGGGAAACCATACAGAGCCACTGGAGTCAGTGCTGGATATAGGGAATCCGTAGAGAGCTGCTGGAGTCAGTGTGGTATATAGGGAAAGCGTAGAGAGCCACTGGAGTCAGTGTGGGATATAGGGAAAGCGTAGAGAGCTGCTAGAGACAGTGTGGGCTATAGTGAAACCGTAGAGAGCCACTGGAGTTAGTGTGGGAAATAGGGAAACCGTACAGAGCCACTGGAGTCAGTGTGGGCTATAGGGAAACCGTTCAGAAAGCTGGAGACAGTGTGGACTATTGTGAAGCCGTAGAGAGCCGCTGGAGTCAGTGTGGGTTATAGGGAAAGTGTAGAGATCCACTGGAGTCAATGTCGGCTATAGGGAAAACGTAGAGAGCAGCTGGAGTCAGTCTGGGCTTTAGGGCAACCGTAGAGTGTCACTGGAGTCAGGTGTGGACTATAGGGAAACCGTAGAGAGCCGCTGGAGACAGTGTGGACTATAGGGAAATTGTAGACAGCCACTGGGGTCAGTGTGGACTATAGGGAAACGGTAGAGAACCAGTAGAGTCAGTGTGTGATATAGGGAAACCATAGTGAGCCACTGGGGTCAGTGTGGGATACAGGGAAAACTTAGAGAGCCGTTGGAGTCAGTGTGGGCTATAGGGAAACCTTAGAGAGGCACTGCGGTCAGTGTGGGCTACGGGGAAACAGTAAAGAGCCGCAGGAGTCAGTGTGGCTTATAGGGAAACCGTAGAGAGCTGCTAAAGTCACTTTGGGAAAAAGGGAAAGCCTTGAGAGCCACTGGAGTCAGTGTGGACTATAGGGAAACCGTAGAGAGCAGCTGGAGACATTGTGGGCTTTAGCGAAACCGTAGACAGCCTCTGGTATCATTGTGGACTATAGGGAAAACATACAGAGCCACTGGAGTCAGTGTTGGATATAGGGAATCCGTAGAGAGCCGCTGGAGTCAGTGTGGTATATAGGGAAAGCGTAGAGAGCCACTGGAGTCAGTGTGGGATATAGGGAAAGCGTAGAGAGCTGCTAGAGACAGTGTGGGCTATAGTGAAACCGTAGAGAGCCACTGGAGTTAGTGTGGGAAATAGGGAAACCGTACAGAGCCACTGGAGTCAATGTGCGATATAGGGAAAGCGGGGGGAGCCACTGGAGTCAGTGTGGGATATAGGGAATCCGTAGAGAGCCACTGGAGACAGTCTGGTATATAGGGAAACCGTAGAGAGCCACTGGAGTCAGTGTGGGCTACAGGGAAACCGCTGAGAGCCTCTGGAGTCAGTGTGGTCTATAGGAAAACCAGAGAGAGCCTCTAGAGTGAGTGTGGGATACAGGGAAACCGTAGAGATCCACTGGAGTCAGTATGGGCTATGATGAAACCGTAGAGAGCTGCTGGAGTCAGTGTGGGCTATAGGGAAACCGTAGAGAGCCACTGAAGTCAGTGTGGGATATAGGGAAAACTTAAGAAAGCCACTGGAGTCATTGTGGCATATAGAGAAACCATAGAGATCCACTGGAGTCAGTATGGGCTATGATGAAACCGTAGAGAGCTGCTGGAGTCAGTGTGGGCTATAGGGAAACCGTAGAGAGCCACTGAAGTCAGTGTGGGATATAGGGAAAACTTAAGAGAGCCGCTGGAGTCATTGTGGCATATAGAGAAACCGTAGAGATCCACTGGAGTCAGTATGGGCTATGATGAAACCGTAGAGAGCTGCCGGGGTCAGTGTGGGGCATAGGGAAAGCTTAGAGAGGCACTGCGGTCAGTGTGGGCTATAGGGAAAGCGTAAAGAGCCACTGAAGTCAGTGTGGTATAAAGGGAAACCCTTGAGAGCCGCTGGAGTCAGTGTGGACTATAGGGAAACAGTAGAGAGCAGCTAGAGACAGTGTGAGCTTTAGGGAAACCGAAGAGGGCCACTGGAGTCAGGTGTGGACTATATGGAAACCGTAGAGAGACATTGGAGTCAGTGTGTGATATAGGAAAGCTGTAGAGAGCCACTGGAGTCAGTGTGGGATATAGGGAAAACATATAGACCCATTGGAGTCAGTGTGGACTATAGGGAAACCGTAGAGACCCACTGGAGTCAGTGTGGACTATAGGGAAATCGTAGAGAGCCACTGGGGTCAGTGTGGAGTATAGGGAAATGGTAGAGAGTAAGTAGAGTCAGTGTGTGATATAGGGAAGCCGTAGAGAGCCACTGGAGTCAGTGTGGGCTATAGAGAAACCATAGAGAGCCACTGGAGTCAGTGTGGGATATAGGGAAACCGTAGAGAGCCACTGGAGACAGTGTGGACTATAGAGAAATCGTAGAGATCCACTGGGGTCAGTGTGGGATATAGGGAAAACGTAGGGAGCCAGTGGAGACAGTGTGGACAATAGGGAAATTGTAGACAGCCATTGGGGTCAGTGTGGACTATAGGGAAACGGTAGAGAACCAGTAGAGTCAGTGTGTGATATAGGGAAACCGTAGTGAGCCACTGGGGTCAGTGTGGGATATAGGGAAAACTTAGAGAGCCGCAGGAGTCGGTGTGGGCTATAGGGAAACCTTAGAGAGGCACTGCGGTCAGTGTGGGCTATGGGGAAACAGTAAAGAGCCGCAGGAGTCAGTGTGGGCTATAGGGAAACCGTAAAGAGCCGCTGAAGTCACTTTGGGATAAAGGGAAAGCCTTGAGAGCCACTGGAGTAAGTGTGGACAATAGGGAAACCGTAGAGAGCAGCTGGAGACAGTGTGGGCTTTAGGGAAAGCGTAGAGGGCCAATGGAGTCTCGTGTGGACTATAGGGAAACTGTAGAGAGCCACTGGAGTCGGCGCGTGATATAGGGAAACTGGAGAGATCCACTGGGGACCTTGTGGTCTATAGGAAAACCGTAGAGAGCCGCTGGAATCAGTGTGGGATATAGGGAAAGCGTAGAGAGCTACTAGAGACAGTGTGGGCTATAGGGAAACCATAGAGAGCAGCTGGAGTCAGTGTGGGATATAGGGAAACCGCACAGATCCACTGGAGTCAGTGTGGGCTATAGGGAATCTGTAGAGAGCCACTGGAGTCAGTGAGGGCTATAGGGAAACCGTACAGAGCCACTGGAGTCAGTGTGGGATATAGTGAGACCATAGAGAGCAACTGGAGGCAGTGTGGACTATAGGGAAACTGGAGAGAGCCACTGGAGTCAGTGTGGGATATAGGGAAACCGTAGAGAGCCGCTGGAGACAGTCCGGACTATAGGGAAGCCATAGAGAGCCACTGGAGTCAGTGTGGGCTATAGGGAAACCGTAGAGAGCCACTGGAGTCAGTGTGGGCAATAGGGAAAACGTGGAGAGCCGCAGGAGTCAGTGCGGGCTTTAGGGAAACTGTAGAGAGCAGCTGGAGTCAGTCTGGGCTTAAGGGCAAGCATAGAGGGTCACTGGAGTCATGTGTGGACTATAGGGAAACCGTAGAGAGCAGCTGGAGTCAACGTGGGCTTTTGGAAACCGTAGAAGGCCACTGGAGTCAGGTGTGGACTAAAGGGAAACCGTAGAGACCAACTGAGGTCTGTGAGGGCAAAAGGAAAACCGTAGAGAGCCGCTGGAATCAGGGTGGAATATTGGGAAGCCATAGAGAGCCACTGGAGCCAGTGTGGGCTATAGGGAAACCGTACAGAGCCACTGGAGTCAGTGGGGACTATAGGGAAACCCTAGAGAGCCACTAGAGTCAGTGTGGACTATAAGGAAACCGTAGAGAGCCACTGGGCATAGTGTGGACTATAGGGAAACCGTAGAGAGCCACTAGAGTCAGTGTGTGATATAGGGAAATGGTCGTGAGCCACTGGAGTCATTGTGGGATAAAGGGAAACCCTTGAAAGCCGCTGGAGTCAGTGTGGACTGTAGGGAAGCCTTAGAGAGCCACTGGAGTCAGGTGTGTACTATAAGGAAACCGTAGAGAGCCACCGGAGTCAGTGTCGGCTATAGGGAAACCGTAGAGAGCCGCTGGAATCAGTGTGGGATATAGGGAAACCGTAGAGAGCCACTGGAGTCAGTGTGGACGAAAGGGAAAACGTTGAGAAACACTGGAGTCAGTGTGGACTATAGGGAAACCGTACAGAGCCAATGGTGTCAGTGTGGACTATAGGGAAACCGTAGAGATCCACTGGAGTCAGTGTGGACTATAGGGAAACCGTACAGAGCCAATGGTGTCAGTGTGGACTATAGGGAAACCCGTAGAGAGCCAATGGTGTCGGTGTGGACTATAGGGAAACCGTAGAGATCCACTGGAGTCAGTGTGGGATATAGGGAATCCGTAGAGAGCCACTGGAGACAGTCTGGTATATAGGGAAACCGTAGAGAGCCTCTGGAGTCAGTGTGGTCTATAGGAAAACCAGAGAGAGCCTCTGGAGTGAGTGTGGGATACAGGGAAACCGTAGAGATCCACTGGAGTCAGTATGGGCTATGATGAAACCGTAGAGAGCTGCTGGAGTCAGTGTGGGCTATAGGGAAACCGTAGAGAGCCACTGAAGTCAGTGTGGGATATAGGGAAAACTTAAGAGAGCCACTGGAGTCATTGTGGCATATAGAGCAACCGTAGAGATCCACTGGAGTCAGTATGGGCTATGATGAAACCGTAGAGAGCTGCCGGGGTCAGTGTGGGCCATAGGGAAACCTTAGAGAGGCACTGCGGTCAGTGTGGGCTATAGGGAAAGCGTAAAGAGCCACTGAAGTCAGTGTGGTATAAAGGGAAACCCTTGAGAGCCGCTGGAGTCAGTGTGGACTATAGGGAAACAGTAGAGAGCAGCTAGAGACAGTGTGGGCTTTAGGGAAACCGAAGAGGGCCACTGGAGTCAGGTGTGGACTATATGGAAACCGTAGAGAGACATTGGAGTCAGTGTGTGATATAGGAAAGCCGTAGAGAGCCACTGGAGTCAGTGTGGGATATAGGGAAAACATATAGACCCATTGGAGTCAATGTGGACTATAGGGAAACCGTAGAGACCCACTGGAGTCAGTGTGGACTATAGGGAAATCGTAGAGAGCCACTGGGGTCAGTGTGGAGTATAGGGAAATGGTAGAGAGCAAGTAGAGTCAGTGTGTGATATAGGGAAACCGTAGAGGGCCACGGCAGTCTGGTGTGGACTATAGAGAAACTGTAGAGAGCGACTGGAGTCAGTGTGTGATATAGGGAAACCCTAGAGATCCACTGGGGTCATTGTGGTCTATAGGAAAACCGAAGAGAGCCGCTGGAATCAGTGTGGGATATAGGGAAGCCGTAGAGAGCCACTGGAGTCAGTGTGGGCTATAGAGAAACCATAGAGAGCCACTGGAGTCAGTGTGGGATATAGGGAAACCGTAGAGAGCCACTGGAGACAGTGTGGACTATAGAGAAATCGTAGAGATCCACTGGGGTCAGTGTGGGATATAGGGAAACCGTAGGGAGCCAGTGGAGACAGTGTGGACAATAGGGAAGTTGTAGACAGCCACTGGGGCCAGTGTGGATTATAGGGAAACGGTAGAGAACCAGTAGAGTCAGTGTGTGATATAGGGAAACCGTAGTGAGCCACTGGGGTCAGTGTGGGATATAGGGGAAACTTAGAGAGCCGCAGGAGTCAGTGTGGGCCATAGGGAAACCTTAGAGAGGCACTGCGGTCAGTGTGGGCTATGGGGAAACAGTAAAGAGCCGCAGGAGTCAGTGTGTCTATAGGGAAACCGTAGAGAGCCGCTGAAGTCACTTTGGGATAAAGGGAAAGCCTTGAGAGCCACTGGAGTAAGTGTGGATAATAGGGAAACCGTAGAGAGCAGCTGGAGACAGTGTGGGCTTTAGGGAAAGCGTAGAGGGCCAATGGAGTCTCGTGTGGACTATAGGGAAACTGTAGAGAGCCATGGAGTCGGTGCGTGATATAGGGAAACTGGAGAGATCCACTGGGGACCTTGTGGTCTATAGGAAAACAGTAGAGAGCCGCTGGAATCAGTGTGGGATATAGGGAAGACGTAGAGAGCCACTGGACTCAGTGTGGGTTATAGGGAAACCGTAGAGAGCAGCTGGAGTCAGTGTGGGATATAGGGAAACCGTAGAGAGCCACTGGGGTCAGTGTGGACTATAGGGAAACTTTAGAGAGGCACTGGAGTCAGTGTGGACTATAGGGAAACCATAGTGAGCCACTGGGGTCATTGTGATCTATACGAAAACCGTAGAGAGCTGCTGGTATCAGTGTGGGATATAGGGAAGACGTAGAGAGCCACTGGAGTCGGTGTGGGCTATAGAGAAACCGTAGAGAGCCACTGGAGTCAGTGTGGGATATAGGGAAACCGTAGAGAGCCGCTGGAGACAGTGTGGACTATAGGGAAATTGTAGACAGCCACTGGGGTCCGTGTGGACTATAGGGAAATGGTAGAGAACCAGTAGAGTCAGTGTGTGATATAGGGAAACCATAGTGAGCCACTGGGGTCAGTGTGAGATATAGGGAAAACTTAGAGAGCCGTTGGAGTCAGTGTGGGCTATAGGGAAACCTTAGAGAGGCACTGCGGTCAGTGTGGGCTACGGGGAAACAGTAAAGAGCCGCAGGAGTCAGTGTGGCTATAGGGAAACCGTAGAGAGCCGCTAAAGTCACTTTGGGAAAAAGGGAAAGCCTTGAGAGCCACTGGAGTCAGTGTGGACTATAGGGAAACCGTAGAGAGCAGCTGGAGACATTGTGGGCTTTAGGGAAACCGTAGAGAGCCTCTGGTATCATTGTGGACTATAGGGAAACCATACAGAGCCACTGGAGTCAGTGTTGGATATAGGGAATCCGTAGAGAGCCGCTGGAGTCAGTGTGGTATATAGGGAAAGCGTAGAGAGCCACTGGAGTCAGTGTGGGCTACAGGGAAACCGTAGAGAGCCTCTGGAGTCAGTGTGGTCTATAGGAAAACCAGAGAGAGCCTCTGGAGTGAGTGTGGGATACAGGGAAACTGTAGAGATCCACTGGAGTCAGTATGGGCTATGATGAAACCGTAGAGAGCTGCTGAAGTCAGTGTGGGCTATAGGGAAACCGTAGAGAGCCGCTGAAGTCACTTTGGGATAAAGGGAAAGCCTTGAGAGCCACTGGAGTAAGTGTGGACAATAGGGAAACCGTAGAGAGCAGCTGGAGTCAGTGTGGGCTTTAGGGAAAGCGTAGAGGGCCACTGGAGTCTCGTGTGGACTATAGTGAAACTGTAGAGAGCCACTGGAGTCGGTGCGTGATATAGGGAAACTGGAGAGATCCACTGGGGACCTTGTGGTCTATAGGAACACCGTAGAGAGCCGCTGGAATCAGTGTGGGATATAGGGAAGACGTAGAGAGCCACTGGACTCAGTGTGGGCTATAGGGAAACCGTAGAGAGCAGCTGGAGTCAGTGTGGGATATAGGGAAACCGTAGAGAGCCACTGGGGTCAGTGTGGACTATAGGGAAACTGTAGAGAGGCACTGGAGTCAGTGTGGACTATAGGGAAACCATAGTGAGCCACTGGGGTCATTGTGGTCTATACGAAAACCGTAGAGAGCTGCTGGTATCAGCGTGGGATATAGGGAAGCCGTAAAGAGCCACTGGAGTCAGTGTGGGCTATAGAGAAACCGTAGAGAGCCACTGGAGTCAGTGTAGACTATAGGGAAATTGTAGACAGCCACTGGGGTCAGTGTGGACTATAGGGAAACGGTAGAGAACCAGTAGAGTCAGTGTGTGATATAGGGAAACCATAGTGAGCCACTGGGGTCAGTGTGGGATATAGGGAAAACTTAGAGAGCCGTTGGAGTCAGTGTGGGCTATAGGGAAACCTTAGAGAGGCACTGCAGTCAGTGTGGGCTACGGGGAAACAGTAAAGAGCCGCAGGAGTCAGTGTGGCTATAGGGAAACCGTAGAGAGCTGCTAAAGTCACTTTGGGAAAAAGGGAAAGCCTTGAGAGCCACTGGAGTCAGTGTGGACTATAGGGAAACCGTAGAGAGCAGCTGGAGACATTGTGGGCTTTAGGGAAACCGTAGAGAGCCTCTGGTATCATTGTGGACTATAGGGAAACCATACAGAGCCACTGGAGTCAGTGCTGGATATAGGGAATCCGTAGAGAGCTGCTGGAGTCAGTGTGGTATATAGGGAAAGCGTAGAGAGCCACTGGAGTCAGTGTGGGATATAGGGAAAGCGTAGAGAGCTGCTAGAGACAGTGTGGGCTATAGTGAAACCGTAGAGAGCCACTGGAGTTAGTGTGGGAAATAGGGAAACCGTACAGAGCCACTGGAGTCAGTGTGGGCTATAGGGAAACCGTTCAGAAAGCTGGAGACAGTGTGGACTATTGTGAAGCCGTAGAGAGCCGCTGGAGTCAGTGTGGGTTATAGGGAAAGTGTAGAGATCCACTGGAGTCAATGTCGGCTATAGGGAAAACGTAGAGAGCAGCTGGAGTCAGTCTGGGCTTTAGGGCAACCGTAGAGTGTCACTGGAGTCAGGTGTGGACTATAGGGAAACCGTAGAGAGCCGCTGGAGACAGTGTGGACTATAGGGAAATTGTAGATAGCCACTGGGGTCAGTGTGGACTATAGGGAAACGGTAGAGAACCAGTAGAGTCAGTGTGTGATATAGGGAAACCATAGTGAGCCACTGGGGTCAGTGTGGCATACAGGGAAAACTTAGAGAGCCGTTGGAGTCAGTGTGGGCTATAGGGAAACCTTAGAGAGGCACTGCGGTCAGTGTGGGCTACGGGGAAACAGTAAAGAGCCGCAGGAGTCAGTGTGGCTTATAGGGAAACCGTAGAGAGCTGCTAAAGTCACTTTGGGAAAAAGGGAAAGCCTTGAGAGCCACTGGAGTCAGTGTGGACTATAGGGAAACCGTAGAGAGCAGCTGGAGACATTGTGGGCTTTAGCGAAACCGTAGACAGCCTCTGGTATCATTGTGGACTATAGGGAAAACATACAGAGCCACTGGAGTCAGTGTTGGATATAGGGAATCCGTAGAGAGCCGCTGGAGTCAGTGTGGTATATAGGGAAAGCGTAGAGAGCCACTGGAGTCAGTGTGGGATATAGGGAAAGCGTAGAGAGCTGCTAGAGACAGTGTGGGCTATAGTGAAACCGTAGAGAGCCACTGGAGTTAGTGTGGGAAATAGGGAAACCGTACAGAGCCACTGGAGTCAGTGTGGGCTATAGGGAAACCGTAGAGAGCTGGAGACAGTGTGGACTATTGTGAAGCCGTAGAGAGCCACTGGAGTCAGTGTGGGTTATAGGGAAAGTGTAGAGATCCACTGGAGTCAATGTCAGCTATAGGGAAAACGTAGAGAGCAGCTGGAGTCAGTCTGGGCTTTAGGGCAACCGTAGAGTGTCACTGGAGTCAGGTGTGGACTATAGGGAAACCGTAGAGAGCAGTTGGAGTCAGCGTGGGCTTTAGGGAAACCGTAGAAGGCCACTGGAGTCAGGTGTGGACTAAAGGGAAACCGTACAGAGCCACTGGAGTCATTGCGGGCTATACAGAAACAGTAGAGAGCCTCTGGGGTCAGTGAGGGCAATAGGAAAACCGTAGAGAGCCGCTGGAATCAGGGTGGGATATAGGGAAGCCATAGAGAGCCACTGGAATCAGTGTGAACTAAATGGAAACCGTACAGAGCCACTGGGGTCAGTGCGGACTATAGGGAAACCGTAGAGAGCCACTAGAGTGTGTGTGATATAGGGAAACGGTAGTGAGCCACTGGAGTCATTGTGGGATATAGGGAAAACGTAGAGAGCCACTGGAGTCAGTGTAGGCTATGGGGAAACCGTAGAGAGCCACTGGAGTCAGTGTGGGCTATGGGGCAAACGTAAAGAGCCAATGGTGTCAGTGTGGACTATAGGGAAACCGTAGAGAGCCAATGGTGTCAGTGTGGACTATAGGGAAACCGTAGAGATCCACTGGAGTCAGTGTGGGATATAGGGAATCCGTAGAGAGCCACTGGAGACAGTCTGGTATATAGGGAAACCGTAGAGAGCCACTGGAGTCAGTGTGGGCTACAGGGAAACCGTAGAGAGCCTCTGGAGTCAGTGTGGTCTATAGGAAAACCAGAGAGAGCCTCTGGAGTGAGTGTGGGATACAGGGAAACTGTAGAGATCCACTGGAGTCAGTATGGGCTTATGATGAAACCGTAGAGAGCTGCTGAAGTCAGTGTGGGCTATAGGGAAACCGTAGAGAGCCGCTGAAGTCACTTTGGGATAAAGGGAAAGCCTTGAGAGCCACTGGAGTAAGTGTGGACAATAGGGAAACCGTAGAGAGCAGCTGGAGTCAGTGTGGGCTATAGGGAAAGCGTAGAGGGCACTGGAGTCTCGTGTGGACTATAGTGAAACTGTAGAGAGCCACTGGAGTCGGTGCGTGATATAGGGAAACTGGAGAGATCCACTGGGGACCTTGTGGTCTATAGGAACCACCGTTAGAGAGCCCGCTGGAGTTAGTGTGGGCTATAGAGAAACCCGTAGAGAGCTGCTGAAGTCAATGAGGGATAAAGGGAAACCTTGAGAGCTGCTGGAGTCAGTGTGGAATATAGGTAAAGTGTAGAGAGCCACTGGAGTCAGTGTGGACTATAGGGAAATCGTAGAGAGCCACTGGGGTCAGTGTGGAGTATAGGGAAATGGTAGAGAGCAAGTAGAGTCAGTGTGTGATATAGGGAAACCGTAGAGGGCCACGGCAGTCTGGTGTGGACTATAGAGAAACTGTAGAGAGCGACTGGAGTCAGTGTGTGATATAGGGAAACCCTAGAGATCCACTGGGGTCATTGTGGTCTATAGGAAAACCGAAGAGAGCCGCTGGAATCAGTGTGGGATATAGGGAAGCCGTAGAGAGCCACTGGAGTCAGTGTGGGCTATAGAGAAACCATAGAGAGCCACTGGAGTCAGTGTGGGATATAGGGAAACCGTAGAGAGCCACTGGAGACAGTGTGGACTATAGAGAAATCGTAGAGATCCACTGGGGCCAGTGTGGGATATAGGGAAACCGTAGGGAGCCAGTGGAGACAGTGTGGACAATAGGGAAGTTGTAGACAGCCACTGGGGCCAGTGTGGATTATAGGGAAACGGTAGAGAACCAGTAGAGTCAGTGTGTGATATAGGGAAACCGTAGTGAGCCACTGGGGTCAGTGTGGGATATAGGGGAAACTTAGAGAGCCGCAGGAGTCAGTGTGGGCCATAGGGAAACCTTAGAGAGGCACTGCGGTCAGTGTGGGCTATGGGGAAACAGTAAAGAGCCGCAGGAGTCAGTGTGGGCTATAGGGAAACCGTAGAGAGCCGCTGAAGTCACTTTGGGATAAAGGGAAAGCCTTGAGAGCCACTGGAGTAAGTGTGGATAATAGGGAAACCGTAGAGAGCAGCTGGAGACAGTGTGGGCTTTAGGGAAAGCGTAGAGGGCCAATGGAGTCTCGTGTGGACTATAGGGAAACTGTAGAGAGCCATGGAGTCGGTGCGTGATATAGGGAAACTGGAGAGATCCACTGGGGACCTTGTGGTCTATAGGAAAACAGTAGAGAGCCGCTGGAATCAGTGTGGGATATAGGGAAGAGGTAGAGAGCCACTGGACTCAGTGTGGGATATAGGGAAACCGTAGAGAGCAGCTGGAGTCAGTGTGGGATATAGGGAAACCGTAGAGAGCCACTGGGGTCAGTGTGGACTATAGGGAAACTTTAGAGAGGCACTGGAGTCAGTGTGGACTATAGGGAAACCATAGTGAGCCACTGGGGTCATTGTGATCTATACGAAAACCGTAGAGAGCTGCTGGTATCAGTGTGGGATATAGGGAAGACGTAGAGAGCCACTGGAGTCGGTGTGGGCTATAGAGAAACCGTAGAGAGCCACTGGAGTCAGTGTGGGATATAGGGAAACCGTAGAGAGCCGCTGGAGACAGTGTGGACTATAGGGAAATTGTAGACAGCCACTGGGGTCCGTGTGGACTATAGGGAAATGGTAGAGAACCAGTAGAGTCAGTGTGTGATATAGGGAAACCATAGTGAGCCACTGGGGTCAGTGTGAGATATAGGGAAAACTTAGAGAGCCGTTGGAGTCAGTGTGGGCTATAGGGAAACCTTAGAGAGGCACTGCGGTCAGTGTGGGCTACGGGGAAACAGTAAAGAGCCGCAGGAGTCAGTGTGGCTATAGGGAAACCGTAGAGAGCCGCTAAAGTCACTTTGGGAAAAAGGGAAAGCCTTGAGAGCCACTGGAGTCAGTGTGGACTATAGGGAAACCGTAGAGAGCAGCTGGAGACATTGTGGGCTTTAGGGAAACCGTAGAGAGCCTCTGGTATCATTGTGGACTATAGGGAAACCATACAGAGCCACTGGAGTCAGTGTTGGATATAGGGAATCCGTAGAGAGCCGCTGGAGTCAGTGTGGTATATAGGGAAAGCGTAGAGAGCCACTGGAGTCAGTGTGGGCTACAGGGAAACCGTAGAGAGCCTCTGGAGTCAGTGTGGTCTATAGGAAAACCAGAGAGAGCCTCTGGAGTGAGTGTGGGATACAGGGAAACTGTAGAGATCCACTGGAGTCAGTATGGGCTATGATGAAACCGTAGAGAGCTGCTGAAGTCAGTGTGGGCTATAGGGAAACCGTAGAGAGCCGCTGAAGTCACTTTGGGATAAAGGGAAAGCCTTGAGAGCCACTGGAGTAAGTGTGGACAATAGGGAAACCGTAGAGAGCAGCTGGAGTCAGTGTGGGCTTTAGGGAAAGCGTAGAGGGCCACTGGAGTCTCGTGTGGACTATAGTGAAACTGTAGAGAGCCACTGGAGTCGGTGCGTGATATAGGGAAACTGGAGAGATCCACTGGGGACCTTGTGGTCTATAGGAACACCGTAGAGAGCCGCTGGAATCAGTGTGGGATATAGGGAAGACGTAGAGAGCCACTGGACTCAGTGTGGGCTATAGGGAAACCGTAGAGAGCAGCTGGAGTCAGTGTGGGATATAGGGAAACCGTAGAGAGCCACTGGGGTCAGTGTGGACTATAGGGAAACTGTAGAGAGGCACTGGAGTCAGTGTGGACTATAGGGAAACCATAGTGAGCCACTGGGGTCATTGTGGTCTATACGAAAACCGTAGAGAGCTGCTGGTATCAGCGTGGGATATAGGGAAGCCGTAAAGAGCCACTGGAGTCAGTGTGGGCTATAGAGAAACCGTAGAGAGCCACTGGAGTCAGTGTAGACTATAGGGAAATTGTAGACAGCCACTGGGGTCAGTGTGGACTATAGGGAAACGGTAGAGAACCAGTAGAGTCAGTGTGTGATATAGGGAAACCATAGTGAGCCACTGGGGTCAGTGTGGGATATAGGGAAAACTTAGAGAGCCGTTGGAGTCAGTGTGGGCTATAGGGAAACCTTAGAGAGGCACTGCAGTCAGTGTGGGCTACGGGGAAACAGTAAAGAGCCGCAGGAGTCAGTGTGGCTATAGGGAAACCGTAGAGAGCTGCTAAAGTCACTTTGGGAAAAAGGGAAAGCCTTGAGAGCCACTGGAGTCAGTGTGGACTATAGGGAAACCGTAGAGAGCAGCTGGAGACATTGTGGGCTTTAGGGAAACCGTAGAGAGCCTCTGGTATCATTGTGGACTATAGGGAAACCATACAGAGCCACTGGAGTCAGTGCTGGATATAGGGAATCCGTAGAGAGCTGCTGGAGTCAGTGTGGTATATAGGGAAAGCGTAGAGAGCCACTGGAGTCAGTGTGGGATATAGGGAAAGCGTAGAGAGCTGCTAGAGACAGTGTGGGCTATAGTGAAACCGTAGAGAGCCACTGGAGTTAGTGTGGGAAATAGGGAAACCGTACAGAGCCACTGGAGTCAGTGTGGGCTATAGGGAAACCGTTCAGAAAGCTGGAGACAGTGTGGACTATTGTGAAGCCGTAGAGAGCCGCTGGAGTCAGTGTGGGTTATAGGGAAAGTGTAGAGATCCACTGGAGTCAATGTCGGCTATAGGGAAAACGTAGAGAGCAGCTGGAGTCAGTCTGGGCTTTAGGGCAACCGTAGAGTGTCACTGGAGTCAGGTGTGGACTATAGGGAAACCGTAGAGAGCCGCTGGAGACAGTGTGGACTATAGGGAAATTGTAGATAGCCACTGGGGTCAGTGTGGACTATAGGGAAACGGTAGAGAACCAGTAGAGTCAGTGTGTGATATAGGGAAACCATAGTGAGCCACTGGGGTCAGTGTGGCATACAGGGAAAACTTAGAGAGCCGTTGGAGTCAGTGTGGGCTATAGGGAAACCTTAGAGAGGCACTGCGGTCAGTGTGGGCTACGGGGAAACAGTAAAGAGCCGCAGGAGTCAGTGTGGCTTATAGGGAAACCGTAGAGAGCTGCTAAAGTCACTTTGGGAAAAAGGGAAAGCCTTGAGAGCCACTGGAGTCAGTGTGGACTATAGGGAAACCGTAGAGAGCAGCTGGAGACATTGTGGGCTTTAGCGAAACCGTAGACAGCCTCTGGTATCATTGTGGACTATAGGGAAAACATACAGAGCCACTGGAGTCAGTGTTGGATATAGGGAATCCGTAGAGAGCCGCTGGAGTCAGTGTGGTATATAGGGAAAGCGTAGAGAGCCACTGGAGTCAGTGTGGGATATAGGGAAAGCGTAGAGAGCTGCTAGAGACAGTGTGGGCTATAGTGAAACCGTAGAGAGCCACTGGAGTTAGTGTGGGAAATAGGGAAACCGTACAGAGCCACTGGAGTCAGTGTGGGCTATAGGGAAACCGTAGAGAGCTGGAGACAGTGTGGACTATTGTGAAGCCGTAGAGAGCCACTGGAGTCAGTGTGGGTTATAGGGAAAGTGTAGAGATCCACTGGAGTCAATGTCAGCTATAGGGAAAACGTAGAGAGCAGCTGGAGTCAGTCTGGGCTTTAGGGCAACCGTAGAGTGTCACTGGAGTCAGGTGTGGACTATAGGGAAACCGTAGAGAGCAGTTGGAGTCAGCGTGGGCTTTAGGGAAACCGTAGAAGGCCACTGGAGTCAGGTGTGGACTAAAGGGAAACCGTACAGAGCCACTGGAGTCATTGCGGGCTATACAGAAACAGTAGAGAGCCTCTGGGGTCAGTGAGTGCAATAGGAAAACCGTAGAGAGCCGCTGGAATCAGGGTGGGATATAGGGAAGCCATAGAGAGCCACTGGAATCAGTGTGAACTAAATGGAAACCGTACAGAGCCACTGGGGTCAGTGCGGACTATAGGGAAACCGTAGAGAGCCACTAGAGTGTGTGTGATATAGGGAAACGGTAGTGAGCCACTGGAGTCATTGTGGGATATAGGGAAAACGTAGAGAGCCACTGGAGTCAGTGTAGGCTATGGGGAAACCGTAGAGAGCCACTGGAGTCAGTGTGGGCTATGGGGCAAACGTAAAGAGCCAATGGTGTCAGTGTGGACTATAGGGAAACCGTAGAGAGCCAATGGTGTCAGTGTGGACTATAGGGAAACCGTAGAGATCCACTGGAGTCAGTGTGGGATATAGGGAATCCGTAGAGAGCCACTGGAGACAGTCTGGTATATAGGGAAACAGTAGAGAGCCACTGGAGTCAGTGTGGGCTACAGGGAAACCGTAGAGAGCCTCTGGAGTCAGTGTGGTCTATAGGAAAACCAGAGAGAGCCTCTGGAGTGAGTGTGGGATACAGGGAAACTGTAGAGATCCACTGGAGTCAGTATGGGCTATGATGAAACCGTAGAGAGCTGCTGAAGTCAGTGTGGGCTATAGGGAAACCGTAGAGAGCCGCTGAAGTCACTTTGGGATAAAGGGAAAGCCTTGAGAGCCACTGGAGTAAGTGTGGACAATAGGGAAACCGTAGAGAGCAGCTGGAGTCAGTGTGGGCTTTAGGGAAAGCGTAGAGGGCCACTGGAGTCTCGTGTGGACTATAGTGAAACTGTAGAGAGCCACTGGAGTCGGTGCGTGATATAGGGAAACTGGAGAGATCCACTGGGGACCTTGTGGTCTATAGGAACACCGTAGAGAGCCGCTGGAGTTAGTGTGGGCTATAGAGAAACCGTAGAGAGCTGCTGAAGTCAATGAGGGATAAAGGGAAACCCTTAAGAGCTGCTGGAGTCAGTGTGGAATATAGGTAAAGTGTAGAGAGCCACTGGAGCCAGTGTGGGCTATAGGGAAACCATACAGAGCCACTGGAGTCAGTGTGGACTATAAGGAAACCGTAGAGAGCCACTGGGCATAGTGTGGACTATAGGGAAACCGTAGAGAGCCACTAGAGTCAGTGTGTGATATAGGGAAACGGTCGTGAGCCACTGGAGTCATTGTGGGATAAAGGGAAACCCTTGAAAGCCGCTGGAGTCAGTGTGGACTGTAGGGAAGCCTTAGAGAGCCACTGGAGTCAGGTGTGTACTATAAGGAAACCGTAGAGAGCCACCGGAGTCAGTGTCGGCTATAGGGAAACCGTTGAGAGCCACTGGGATCAGTGTGGGCTATAGAAAAACCGTAGAGAGCCGCTGGAATCAGTGTGGGATATAGGGAAACCGTAGAGAGCCACTGGAGTCAGTGTGGACTATAGGGAAAACGTTGAGAACCACTGGAGTCAGTGTGGACTATAGGGAAACCGTAGAGAGCCAATGGTGTCAGTGTGGACTATAGGGAAACCGTAGAGATCCACTGGAGTCAGTGTGGACTATAGGGAAACCGTACAGAGCCAATGGTGTCAGTGTGGACTATAGGGAAACTGTAGAGAGCGACGGGAGTCAGTGTGTGATATAGGGAAACCCTAGAGATCCACTGGGGTCATTGTGGTCTATAGGAAAACCGAAGAGAGCCGCTGGAATCATTGTGGGATATAGGGAAGCCGTAGAGAGCCACTGGAGTCAGTGTGGGCTATAGAGAAACCATAGAGACCCACTGGAGTCAGTGTGGGATATAGGGAAACCATAGAGAGCCACTGGAGTCAGTGTGTGATATAGAGAAATCGTAGAGATCCACTGGGGTCAGTGTGGGATATAGGGAAACCGTAGGGAGCCAGTGGAGACAGTGTGGACAATAGGGAAATTGTAGACAGCCACTGGGGTCAGTGTGGACTATAGGGAAACGGTAGAGAACCAGTAGAGTCAGTGTGTGATATAGGGAAACCGTAGTGAGCCACTGGGGTCAGTGTGGGATATAGGGAAAACTTAGAGAGCCGCAGGAGTCAGTGTGGGCTATAGGGAAACCTTAGAGAGGCACTGCGGTCAGTGTGGGCTATGGGGAAACAGTAAAGAGCCGCAGGAGTCAGTGTGGGCTATAGGGAAACCGTA
This sequence comes from Carcharodon carcharias, assembly GCF_017639515.1. Lineage (NCBI taxonomy): Eukaryota > Metazoa > Chordata > Chondrichthyes > Lamniformes > Lamnidae > Carcharodon > Carcharodon carcharias. The sequence goes on from NW_024470890.1 coordinate 170,201, forward strand.
GAGAGCCGCTGAAGTCACTTTGGGATAAAGGGAAAGCCTTGAGAGCCACTGGAGTAAGTGTGGACAATAGGGAAACCGTAGAGAGCAGCTGGAGACAGTGTGGGCTTTAGGGAAAGCGTAGAGGACCACTGGAGTCTCGTGTCGACTATAGGGAAACTGTAGAGAGCCACTGGAGTCGGTGCGTGATATAGGGAAACTGGAGAGATCCACTGGGGACCTTGTGGTCTATAGGAAAACCGTAGAGAGCCGCTGGAATCAGTGTGGGATATAGGGAAGACGTAGAGAGCCACTGGACTCAGTGTGGGCTATAGGGAAACTGTAGAGAGGCACTGGAGTCAGTGTGGACTATAGGGAAACTGTAGAGAGGCACTGGAGTCAGTGTGGACTATAGGGAAACCATAGTGAGCCACTGGGGTCATTGTGGTCTATACGAAAACCGTAGAGAGCCGCTGGTATCAGTGTGGGATATAGGGAAGCCGTAGAGAGCCACTGGAGTCAGTGTGGGCTATAGAGAAACCGTAGAGAGCCACTGGAGTCAATGTGGGATATAGGGAAACCTTAGAGAGCCGCTGGAGACAGTGTGGACTATAGGGAAATTGTAGACAGCCACTGGGGTCAGTGTGGACTATAGGGAAACGGTAGAGAACCAGTAGAGTCAGTGTGTGATATAGGGAAACCATAGTGAGCCACTGGGGTCAGTGTGGGATATAGGGAAAACTTAGAGAGCCGTTGGAGTCAGTGTGGGCTATAGGGAAACCTTAGAGAGGCACTGCGGTCAGTGTGGGCTACGGGGAAACAGTAAAGAGCCGCAGGAGTCAGTGTGGCTATAAGGAAACCGTAGAGAGCCGCTAAAGTCACTTTGGGAAAAAGGGAAAGCCTTGAGAGCCACTGGAGTCAGTGTGGACTATAGGGAAACCGTAGAGAGCAGCTGGAGACATTGTGGGCTTTAGCGAAACCGTAGACAGCCTCTGGTATCATTGTGGACTATAGGGAAACCATACAGAGCCACTGGAGTCAGTGTTGGATATAGGGAATCCGTAGAGAGCCGCTGGAGTCAGTGTGGTATATAGGGAAAGCGTAGAGAGCCACTGGAGTCAGTGTGGGATATAGGGAAAGCGTAGAGAGCTGCTAGAGACAGTGTGGGCTATAGTGAAACCGTAGAGAGCCACTGGAGTTAGTGTGGGAAATAGGGAAACCGTACAGAGCCACTGGAGTCAGTGTGGGCTATAGGGAAACCGTAGAGAGCTGGAGACAGTGTGGACTATTGTGAAGCCGTAGAGAGCCACTGGAGTCAGTGTGGGTTATAGGGAAAGTGTAGAGATCCACTGGAGTCAATGTCGGCTATAGGGAAAACGTAGAGAGCAGCTGGAGTCAGTCTGGGCTTTAGGGCAACCGTAGAGTGTCACTGGAGTCAGGTGTGGACTATAGGGAAACCGTAGAGAGCAGTTGGAGTCAGCGTGGGCTTTAGGGAAACCGTAGAGGGCCACTGGAGTCAGGTGTGGACTAAAGGGAAACCGTACAGAGCCACTGGAGTCATTGCGGGCTATACAGAAACAGTAGAGAGCCACTGGGGTCAGTGAGGGCAATAGGAAAACCGTAGACAGCCGCTGGAATCAGGGTGGGATATAGGGAAGCCATAGAGAGCCACTGGAGTCAGTGTGAACTAAATGGAAACCGTACAGAGCCACTGGGGTCAGTGCGGACTATAGGGAAACCGTAGAGAGCCACTAGAGTGTGTGTGATATAGGGAAACGGTAGTGAGCCACTGGAGTCATTGTGGGATATAGGGAAAACGTAGAGAGCCACTGGAGTCAGTGTAGGCTATAGGGAAACCGTAGAGAGCCACTGGAGTCAGTGTGGGCTATGGGGCAAACGTAAAGAGCCGCTGGAGTTAGTGTGGGCTATAGAGAAACCGTAGAGAGCTGCTGAAGTCAATGAGGGATAAAGGGAAACCCTTGAGAGCTGCTGGAGTCAGTGTGGACTGTAGGGAAGCTGCAGAGAGCCACTGGAGTCAGTGTGGAATATAGGTAAAGCGTAGAGATCCACTGGAGTCAGTGTGGGCTATAGGGAAACTGTAGTGAGCCACTGGAGTCAGGATGGGCCATAGAAAAACCGTAGAGAGCTACTGGAGTCAGTGTGGGCTATAGGGAATCTGTAGAGAGCCACTGGAGTCAGTGAGGGCTGTAGGGAAACCGTACAGAGCCAATGGATTCAGTCTGGAATACAGAAAAACCGTAGAGCATCACTGGAGTCAGTGTGGGATATAGGGAAAGCGTAGGGCGCCACTGGAGTCAGTGTCGGCTATGGGGCAAACGTAGTGAGCCATTGGAGTCACGGTGGGCCATAGAGAAACCGTAGAGAGCTACTGGTGTCAGGTGTGGACTATAGGGAAATCGTAGAGAGCCACTGGAAACAGCGTGGACTACAGGGAAACCGTAGAGAGCCACTGGAGTCAGTGTGGACTATAGGGAAACCGTAGTGAGCCACTGGAGTAACGGTGGGCCATAGAGAAACCGTAGAGAGCTACTGGAGTCAGGTGTGGACTATAGGGAAATCATAGAGAGCCACCGGAGACAGTGTGGACTACAGGGAAACCGTAGAGAGCAGTTGGAGTCAGCGTGGGCTTTAGGGAAACCGTAGAGGGCCACTGGAGTCAGGTGTGGACTAAAGGGAAACCGTACAGAGCCACTGGAGTCATTGCGGGCTATACAGAAACAGTAGAGAGCCACTGGGGTCAGTGAGGGCAATAGGAAAACCGTAGAGAGCCGCTGGAATCAGGGTGGGATATAGGGAAGCCATAGAGAGCCACTGGAGTCAGTGTGAACTAAATGGAAACCGTACAGAGCCACTGGGGTCAGTGCGGACTATAGGGAAACCGTAGAGAGCCACTAGAGTGTGTGTGATATAGGGAAACGGTAGTGAGCCACTGGAGTCATTGTGGGATATAGGGAAAACGTAGAGAGCCACTGGAGTCAGTGTGGGCTATGGGGCAAACGTAAAGAGCCGCTGGAGTTAGTGTGGGCTATAGAGAAACCGTAGAGAGCTGCTGAAGTCAATGAGGGATAAAGGGAAACCCTTGAGAGCTGCTGGAGTCAGTGTGGACTGTAGGGAAGCTGCAGAGAGCCACTGGAGTCAGTGTGGAATATAGGTAAAGCGTAGAGATCCACTGGAGTCAGTGTGGGCTATAGGGAAACCGTAGTGAGCCACTGGAGTCAGGATGGGCCATAGAAAAACCGTAGAGGGCTACTGGAGTCAGTGTGGGATATAGGGAAATCGTACAGAGCCACTGGAGTCAGTGTGGGCTATAGGGAATCTGTAGAGAGCCACTGGAGACAGTGAGGGCTATAGGGAAACCGTACAGAGCCACTGGATTCAGTCTGGAATACAGAAAAACCGTAGAGCATCACTGGAGTCAGTGTGGGATATAGGGAAAGCGTAGGGCGCCACTGGAGTCAGTGTAGGCTATAGGGAAACCGTAGAGAGCCACTGGAGTCAGTGTCGGCTATGGGGCAAACATAGTGAGCCATTGGAGTCACGGTGGGCCATAGAGAAACCGTAGAGAGCTACTGGTGTCAGGTGTGGACTACAGGGAAACCGTAGAGAGCCACTGGAGTCAGTGTGGACTATAGGGAAACCGTAGTGAGCCACTGGAGTCACGGTGGGCCATAGAGAAACCGTAGAGAGCTACTGGAGTCAGGTGTGGACTATAGGGAAATCATAGAGAGCCACCGGAGACAGTGTGGACTACAGGGAAACCGTAGAGAGCCACTGGAGTCAGTGTGTGATATGGGGAATCCGTAGAGAGCCACTGGGGTCAGTGTGGCCTATAGGAAAACAGTCGAGAGCCACTGGAGTCAGTGTGGACTATAGGGAAACCGTAGTGAGCCACTGGAGTCACGGTGGGCCATAGAGAAACCGTAGAGAGCTACTGGAGTCAGGTGTGGACTATAGGGAAATCATAGAGAGCCACTGGAGACAGTGTGGACTACAGGGAAACCGTAGAGAGCCACTGGAGTCAGTGTGTGATATGGGGAATCCGTAGAGAGCCACTGGGGTCAGTGTGGCCTATAGGAAACAGTCAAGAGCCACTGGAATCAGTGTGGGATATAGGGAAGCCGTAGAGAGCTACTGGAGTCAGTGTGGGCTATAGGGAAACCGTACAGAGCCACTGGAGTCAGTGTGGACTATAGGGAAATCGTAGAGAACCAGGAGAGTCAGTGTGTGATAAAGGGAAACCGTAGTGAGCCACTGGAGTCAGTATGGGGTATAGGGAAACCCTTGAGAGCCGCTGGAGACAGTGTGGACAATAGGGAAACCCTAGAGAGCCGCTGGAGTCAGTGTGGGCTATAGGGAAACCGTAGAGAGCTGGAGACAGTGTGGACTATTGTGAAGCCGTAGAGAGCCACTGGAGTCAGTGTGGGTTATAGGGAAAGTGTAGAGATCCACTGGAGTCAATGTCGGCTATAGGGAAAACGTAGAGAGCAGCTGGAGTCAGTCTGGGCTTTAGGGCAACCGTAGAGTGTCACTGGAGTTAGGTGTGGACTATACGGAAACCGTAGAGAGCAGTTGGAGTCAGCGTGGGCTTTAGGGAAACCGTAGAGGGCCACTGGAGTCAGGTGTGGACTAAAGGGAAACCGTACAGAGCCACTGGAGTCATTGCGGGCTATACAGAAACAGTAGAGAGCCACTGGGGTCAGTGAGGGCAATAGGAAAACCGTAGAGAGCCGCTGGAATCAGGGTGGGATATAGGGAAGCCATAGAGAGCCACTGGAGTCAGTGTGAACTAAATGGAAACCGTACAGAGCCACTGGGGTCAGTGCGGACTATAGGGAAACCGTAGAGAGCCACTAGAGTGTGTGTGATATAGGGAAACGGTAGTGAGCCACTGGAGTCATTGTGGGATATAGGGAAAACATAGAGAGCCACTGGAGTCAGTGTAGGCTATAGGGAAACCGTAGAGAGCCACTGGAGTCAGTGTGGGCTATGGGGCAAACGTAAAGAGCCGCTGGAGTTAGTGTGGGCTATAGAGAAACCGTAGAGAGCTGCTGAAGTCAATGAGGGATAAAGGGAAACCCTTGAGAGCTGCTGGAGTCAGTGTGGACTGTAGGGAAGCTGCTGAGAGCCACTGGAGTCAGTGTGGAATATAGGTAAAGCGTAGAGATCCACTGGAGTCAGTGTGGGCTATAGGGAAACCGTAGTGAGCCACTGGAGTCAGGATGGGCCATAGAAAAACCGTAGAGAGCTACTGGAGTCAGTGTGGGATATAGGGAAATCGTACAGAGCCACTGGAGTCAGTGTGGGCTATAGGGAAACCATAGTGAGCCACTGGGGTCATTGTGGTCTATACGAAAACCGTAGAGAGCCGCTGGTATCAGTGTGGGATATAGGGAAGCCGTAGAGAGCCACTGGAGTCAGTGTGGGCTATAGAGAAACCGTAGAGAGCCACTGGAGTCAGTGTGGGATATAGGGAAACCTTAGAGAGCCGCTGGAGACAGTGTGGACTATAGGGAAATTGTAGACAGCCACTGGGGTCAGTGTGGACTATAGGGAAACGGTAGAGAACCAGTAGAGTCAGTGTGTGATATAGGGAAACCATAGTGAGCCACTGGGGTCAGTGTGGGATATAGGGAAAACTTAGAGAGCCGTTGGAGTCAGTGTGGGCTATAGGGAAACCTTAGAGAGGCACTGCGGTCAGTGTGGGCTACGGGGAAACAGTAAAGAGCCGCAGGAGTCAGTGTGGCTATAAGGAAACCGTAGAGAGCCGCTAAAGTCACTTTGGGAAAAAGGGAAAGCCTTGAGAGCCACTGGAGTCAGTGTGGACTATAGGGAAACCGTAGAGAGCAGCTGGAGACATTGTGGGCTTTAGCGAAACCGTAGACAGCCTCTGGTATCATTGTGGACTATAGGGAAACCATACAGAGCCACTGGAGTCAGTGTTGGATATAGGGAATCCGTAGAGAGCCGCTGGAGTCAGTGTGGTATATAGGGAAAGCGTAGAGAGCCTCTGGAGTCAGTGTGGTCTATAGGAAAACCAGAGAGAGCCTCTGGAGTGAGTGTGGGATACAGGGAAACTGTAGAGATCCACTGGAGTCAGTATGGGCTATGATGAAACCGTAGAGAGCTGCTGAAGTCAGTGTGGGCTATAGGGAAACCGTAGAGAGCCGCTGAAGTCACTTTGGGATAAAGGGAAAGCCTTGAGAGCCACTGGAGTAAGTGTGGACAATAGGGAAACCGTAGAGAGCAGCTGGAGTCAGTGTGGGCTTTAGGGAAAGCGTAGAGGGCCACTGGAGTCTCGTGTGGACTATAGTGAAACTGTAGAGAGCCACTGGAGTCGGTGCGTGATATAGGGAAACTGGAGAGATCCACTGGGGACCTTGTGGTCTATAGGAACACCGTAGAGAGCCGCTGGAATCAGTGTGGGATATAGGGAAGACGTAGAGAGCCACTGGACTCAGTGTGGGCTATAGGGAAACCGTAGAGAGCAGCTGGAGTCAGTGTGGGATATAGGGAAACCGTAGAGAGCCACTGGGGTCAGTGTGGACTATAGGGAAACTGTAGAGAGGCACTGGAGTCAGTGTGGACTATAGGGAAACCATAGTGAGCCACTGGGGTCATTGTGGTCTATACGAAAACCGTAGAGAGCTGCTGGTATCAGCGTGGGATATAGGGAAGCCGTAAAGAGCCACTGGAGTCAGTGTGGGCTATAGAGAAACCGTAGAGAGCCACTGGAGTCAGTGTAGACTATAGGGAAATTGTAGACAGCCACTGGGGTCAGTGTGGACTATAGGGAAACGGTAGAGAACCAGTAGAGTCAGTGTGTGATATAGGGAAACCATAGTGAGCCACTGGGGTCAGTGTGGGATATAGGGAAAACTTAGAGAGCCGTTGGAGTCAGTGTGGGCTATAGGGAAACCTTAGAGAGGCACTGCAGTCAGTGTGGGCTACGGGGAAACAGTAAAGAGCCGCAGGAGTCAGTGTGGCTATAGGGAAACCGTAGAGAGCTGCTAAAGTCACTTTGGGAAAAAGGGAAAGCCTTGAGAGCCACTGGAGTCAGTGTGGACTATAGGGAAACCGTAGAGAGCAGCTGGAGACATTGTGGGCTTTAGGGAAACCGTAGAGAGCCTCTGGTATCATTGTGGACTATAGGGAAACCATACAGAGCCACTGGAGTCAGTGCTGGATATAGGGAATCCGTAGAGAGCTGCTGGAGTCAGTGTGGTATATAGGGAAAGCGTAGAGAGCCACTGGAGTCAGTGTGGGCTATAGGGAAACCGTTCAGAAAGCTGGAGACAGTGTGGACTATTGTGAAGCCGTAGAGAGCCGCTGGAGTCAGTGTGGGTTATAGGGAAAGTGTAGAGATCCACTGGAGTCAATGTCGGCTATAGGGAAAACGTAGAGAGCAGCTGGAGTCAGTCTGGGCTTTAGGGCAACCGTAGAGTGTCACTGGAGTCAGGTGTGGACTATAGGGAAACCGTAGAGAGCCGCTGGAGACAGTGTGGACTATAGGGAAATTGTAGATAGCCACTGGGGTCAGTGTGGACTATAGGGAAACGGTAGAGAACCAGTAGAGTCAGTGTGTGATATAGGGAAACCATAGTGAGCCACTGGGGTCAGTGTGGCATACAGGGAAAACTTAGAGAGCCGTTGGAGTCAGTGTGGGCTATAGGGAAACCTTAGAGAGGCACTGCGGTCAGTGTGGGCTACGGGGAAACAGTAAAGAGCCGCAGGAGTCAGTGTGGCTTATAGGGAAACCGTAGAGAGCTGCTAAAGTCACTTTGGGAAAAAGGGAAAGCCTTGAGAGCCACTGGAGTCAGTGTGGACTATAGGGAAACCGTAGAGAGCAGCTGGAGACATTGTGGGCTTTAGCGAAACCGTAGACAGCCTCTGGTATCATTGTGGACTATAGGGAAAACATACAGAGCCACTGGAGTCAGTGTTGGATATAGGGAATCCGTAGAGAGCCGCTGGAGTCAGTGTGGTATATAGGGAAAGCGTAGAGAGCCACTGGAGTCAGTGTGGGATATAGGGAAAGCGTAGAGAGCTGCTAGAGACAGTGTGGGCTATAGTGAAACCGTAGAGAGCCACTGGAGTTAGTGTGGGAAATAGGGAAACCGTACAGAGCCACTGGAGTCAGTGTGGGCTATAGGGAAACCGTAGAGAGCTGGAGACAGTGTGGACTATTGTGAAGCCGTAGAGAGCCACTGGAGTCAGTGTGGGTTATAGGGAAAGTGTAGAGATCCACTGGAGTCAATGTCAGCTATAGGGAAAACGTAGAGAGCAGCTGGAGTCAGTCTGGGCTTTAGGGCAACCGTAGAGTGTCACTGGAGTCAGGTGTGGACTATAGGGAAACCGTAGAGAGCAGTTGGAGTCAGCGTGGGCTTTAGGGAAACCGTAGAAGGCCACTGGAGTCAGGTGTGGACTAAAGGGAAACCGTACAGAGCCACTGGAGTCATTGCGGGCTATACAGAAACAGTAGAGAGCCTCTGGGGTCAGTGAGTGCAATAGGAAAACCGTAGAGAGCCGCTGGAATCAGGGTGGGATATAGGGAAGCCATAGAGAGCCACTGGAATCAGTGTGAACTAAATGGAAACCGTACAGAGCCACTGGGGTCAGTGCGGACTATAGGGAAACCGTAGAGAGCCACTAGAGTGTGTGTGATATAGGGAAACGGTAGTGAGCCACTGGAGTCATTGTGGGATATAGGGAAAACGTAGAGAGCCACTGGAGTCAGTGTAGGCTATGGGGAAACCGTAGAGAGCCACTGGAGTCAGTGTGGGCTATGGGGCAAACGTAAAGAGCCAATGGTGTCAGTGTGGACTATAGGGAAACCGTAGAGAGCCAATGGTGTCAGTGTGGACTATAGGGAAACCGTAGAGATCCACTGGAGTCAGTGTGGGATATAGGGAATCCGTAGAGAGCCACTGGAGACAGTCTGGTATATAGGGAAACAGTAGAGAGCCACTGGAGTCAGTGTGGGCTACAGGGAAACCGTAGAGAGCCTCTGGAGTCAGTGTGGTCTATAGGAAAACCAGAGAGAGCCTCTGGAGTGAGTGTGGGATACAGGGAAACTGTAGAGATCCACTGGAGTCAGTATGGGCTATGATGAAACCGTAGAGAGCTGCTGAAGTCAGTGTGGGCTATAGGGAAACCGTAGAGAGCCGCTGAAGTCACTTTGGGATAAAGGGAAAGCCTTGAGAGCCACTGGAGTAAGTGTGGACAATAGGGAAACCGTAGAGAGCAGCTGGAGTCAGTGTGGGCTTTAGGGAAAGCGTAGAGGGCCACTGGAGTCTCGTGTGGACTATAGTGAAACTGTAGAGAGCCACTGGAGTCGGTGCGTGATATAGGGAAACTGGAGAGATCCACTGGGGACCTTGTGGTCTATAGGAACACCGTAGAGAGCCGCTGGAGTTAGTGTGGGCTATAGAGAAACCGTAGAGAGCTGCTGAAGTCAATGAGGGATAAAGGGAAACCCTTAAGAGCTGCTGGAGTCAGTGTGGAATATAGGTAAAGTGTAGAGAGCCACTGGAGCCAGTGTGGGCTATAGGGAAACCATACAGAGCCACTGGAGTCAGTGTGGACTATAAGGAAACCGTAGAGAGCCACTGGGCATAGTGTGGACTATAGGGAAACCGTAGAGAGCCACTAGAGTCAGTGTGTGATATAGGGAAACGGTCGTGAGCCACTGGAGTCATTGTGGGATAAAGGGAAACCCTTGAAAGCCGCTGGAGTCAGTGTGGACTGTAGGGAAGCCTTAGAGAGCCACTGGAGTCAGGTGTGTACTATAAGGAAACCGTAGAGAGCCACCGGAGTCAGTGTCGGCTATAGGGAAACCGTTGAGAGCCACTGGGATCAGTGTGGGCTATAGAAAAACCGTAGAGAGCCGCTGGAATCAGTGTGGGATATAGGGAAACCGTAGAGAGCCACTGGAGTCAGTGTGGACTATAGGGAAAACGTTGAGAACCACTGGAGTCAGTGTGGACTATAGGGAAACCTTAGAGAGCCAATGGTGTCAGTGTGGACTATAGGGAAACCGTAGAGATCCACTGGAGTCAGTGTGGACTATAGGGAAACCGTACAGAGCCAATGGTGTCAGTGTGGACTATAGGGAAACTGTAGAGAGCGACGGGAGTCAGTGTGTGATATAGGGAAACCCTAGAGATCCACTGGGGTCATTGTGGTCTATAGGAAAACCGAAGAGAGCCGCTGGAATCATTGTGGGATATAGGGAAGCCGTAGAGAGCCACTGGAGTCAGTGTGGGCTATAGAGAAACCATAGAGACCCACTGGAGTCAGTGTGGGATATAGGGAAACCATAGAGAGCCACTGGAGTCAGTGTGTGATATAGAGAAATCGTAGAGATCCACTGGGGTCAGTGTGGGATATAGGGAAACCGTAGGGAGCCAGTGGAGACAGTGTGGACAATAGGGAAATTGTAGACAGCCACTGGGGTCAGTGTGGACTATAGGGAAACGGTAGAGAACCAGTAGAGTCAGTGTGTGATATAGGGAAACCGTAGTGAGCCACTGGGGTCAGTGTGGGATATAGGGAAAACTTAGAGAGCCGCAGGAGTCAGTGTGGGCTATAGGGAAACCTTAGAGAGGCACTGCGGTCAGTGTGGGCTATGGGGAAACAGTAAAGAGCCGCAGGAGTCAGTGTGGGCTATAGGGAAACCGTAGAGAGCCGCTGAAGTCACTTTGGGATAAAGGGAAAGCCTTGAGAGCCACTGGAGTAAGTGTGGACAATAGGGAAACCGTAGAGAGCAGCTGGAGACAGTGTGGGCTTTAGGGAAAGCGTAGAGGACCACTGGAGTCTCGTGTCGACTATAGGGAAACTGTAGAGAGCCACTGGAGTCGGTGCGTGATATAGGGAAACTGGAGAGATCCACTGGGGACCTTGTGGTCTATAGGAAAACCGTAGAGAGCCGCTGGAATCAGTGTGGGATATAGGGAAGACGTAGAGAGCCACTGGACTCAGTGTGGGCTATAGGGAAACTGTAGAGAGGCACTGGAGTCAGTGTGGACTATAGGGAAACTGTAGAGAGGCACTGGAGTCAGTGTGGACTATAGGGAAACCATAGTGAGCCACTGGGGTCATTGTGGTCTATACGAAAACCGTAGAGAGCCGCTGGTATCAGTGTGGGATATAGGGAAGCCGTAGAGAGCCACTGGAGTCAGTGTGGGCTATAGAGAAACCGTAGAGAGCCACTGGAGTCAATGTGGGATATAGGGAAACCTTAGAGAGCCGCTGGAGACAGTGTGGACTATAGGGAAATTGTAGACAGCCACTGGGGTCAGTGTGGACTATAGGGAAACGGTAGAGAACCAGTAGAGTCAGTGTGTGATATAGGGAAACCATAGTGAGCCACTGGGGTCAGTGTGGGATATAGGGAAAACTTAGAGAGCCGTTGGAGTCAGTGTGGGCTATAGGGAAACCTTAGAGAGGCACTGCGGTCAGTGTGGGCTACGGGGAAACAGTAAAGAGCCGCAGGAGTCAGTGTGGCTATAAGGAAACCGTAGAGAGCCGCTAAAGTCACTTTGGGAAAAAGGGAAAGCCTTGAGAGCCACTGGAGTCAGTGTGGACTATAGGGAAACCGTAGAGAGCAGCTGGAGACATTGTGGGCTTTAGCGAAACCGTAGACAGCCTCTGGTATCATTGTGGACTATAGGGAAACCATACAGAGCCACTGGAGTCAGTGTTGGATATAGGGAATCCGTAGAGAGCCGCTGGAGTCAGTGTGGTATATAGGGAAAGCGTAGAGAGCCACTGGAGTCAGTGTGGGATATAGGGAAAGCGTAGAGAGCTGCTAGAGACAGTGTGGGCTATAGTGAAACCGTAGAGAGCCACTGGAGTTAGTGTGGGAAATAGGGAAACCGTACAGAGCCACTGGAGTCAGTGTGGGCTATAGGGAAACCGTAGAGAGCTGGAGACAGTGTGGACTATTGTGAAGCCGTAGAGAGCCACTGGAGTCAGTGTGGGTTATAGGGAAAGTGTAGAGATCCACTGGAGTCAATGTCGGCTATAGGGAAAACGTAGAGAGCAGCTGGAGTCAGTCTGGGCTTTAGGGCAACCGTAGAGTGTCACTGGAGTCAGGTGTGGACTATAGGGAAACCGTAGAGAGCAGTTGGAGTCAGCGTGGGCTTTAGGGAAACCGTAGAGGGCCACTGGAGTCAGGTGTGGACTAAAGGGAAACCGTACAGAGCCACTGGAGTCATTGCGGGCTATACAGAAACAGTAGAGAGCCACTGGGGTCAGTGAGGGCAATAGGAAAACCGTAGACAGCCGCTGGAATCAGGGTGGGATATAGGGAAGCCATAGAGAGCCACTGGAGTCAGTGTGAACTAAATGGAAACCGTACAGAGCCACTGGGGTCAGTGCGGACTATAGGGAAACCGTAGAGAGCCACTAGAGTGTGTGTGATATAGGGAAACGGTAGTGAGCCACTGGAGTCATTGTGGGATATAGGGAAAACGTAGAGAGCCACTGGAGTCAGTGTAGGCTATAGGGAAACCGTAGAGAGCCACTGGAGTCAGTGTGGGCTATGGGGCAAACGTAAAGAGCCGCTGGAGTTAGTGTGGGCTATAGAGAAACCGTAGAGAGCTGCTGAAGTCAATGAGGGATAAAGGGAAACCCTTGAGAGCTGCTGGAGTCAGTGTGGACTGTAGGGAAGCTGCAGAGAGCCACTGGAGTCAGTGTGGAATATAGGTAAAGCGTAGAGATCCACTGGAGTCAGTGTGGGCTATAGGGAAACTGTAGTGAGCCACTGGAGTCAGGATGGGCCATAGAAAAACCGTAGAGAGCTACTGGAGTCAGTGTGGGCTATAGGGAATCTGTAGAGAGCCACTGGAGTCAGTGAGGGCTGTAGGGAAACCGTACAGAGCCAATGGATTCAGTCTGGAATACAGAAAAACCGTAGAGCATCACTGGAGTCAGTGTGGGATATAGGGAAAGCGTAGGGCGCCACTGGAGTCAGTGTCGGCTATGGGGCAAACGTAGTGAGCCATTGGAGTCACGGTGGGCCATAGAGAAACCGTAGAGAGCTACTGGTGTCAGGTGTGGACTATAGGGAAATCGTAGAGAGCCACTGGAAACAGCGTGGACTACAGGGAAACCGTAGAGAGCCACTGGAGTCAGTGTGGACTATAGGGAAACCGTAGTGAGCCACTGGAGTAACGGTGGGCCATAGAGAAACCGTAGAGAGCTACTGGAGTCAGGTGTGGACTATAGGGAAATCATAGAGAGCCACCGGAGACAGTGTGGACTACAGGGAAACCGTAGAGAGCAGTTGGAGTCAGCGTGGGCTTTAGGGAAACCGTAGAGGGCCACTGGAGTCAGGTGTGGACTAAAGGGAAACCGTACAGAGCCACTGGAGTCATTGCGGGCTATACAGAAACAGTAGAGAGCCACTGGGGTCAGTGAGGGCAATAGGAAAACCGTAGAGAGCCGCTGGAATCAGGGTGGGATATAGGGAAGCCATAGAGAGCCACTGGAGTCAGTGTGAACTAAATGGAAACCGTACAGAGCCACTGGGGTCAGTGCGGACTATAGGGAAACCGTAGAGAGCCACTAGAGTGTGTGTGATATAGGGAAACGGTAGTGAGCCACTGGAGTCATTGTGGGATATAGGGAAAACGTAGAGAGCCACTGGAGTCAGTGTGGGCTATGGGGCAAACGTAAAGAGCCGCTGGAGTTAGTGTGGGCTATAGAGAAACCGTAGAGAGCTGCTGAAGTCAATGAGGGATAAAGGGAAACCCTTGAGAGCTGCTGGAGTCAGTGTGGACTGTAGGGAAGCTGCAGAGAGCCACTGGAGTCAGTGTGGAATATAGGTAAAGCGTAGAGATCCACTGGAGTCAGTGTGGGCTATAGGGAAACCGTAGTGAGCCACTGGAGTCAGGATGGGCCATAGAAAAACCGTAGAGGGCTACTGGAGTCAGTGTGGGATATAGGGAAATCGTACAGAGCCACTGGAGTCAGTGTGGGCTATAGGGAATCTGTAGAGAGCCACTGGAGACAGTGAGGGCTATAGGGAAACCGTACAGAGCCACTGGATTCAGTCTGGAATACAGAAAAACCGTAGAGCATCACTGGAGTCAGTGTGGGATATAGGGAAAGCGTAGGGCGCCACTGGAGTCAGTGTAGGCTATAGGGAAACCGTAGAGAGCCACTGGAGTCAGTGTCGGCTATGGGGCAAACATAGTGAGCCATTGGAGTCACGGTGGGCCATAGAGAAACCGTAGAGAGCTACTGGTGTCAGGTGTGGACTACAGGGAAACCGTAGAGAGCCACTGGAGTCAGTGTGGACTATAGGGAAACCGTAGTGAGCCACTGGAGTCACGGTGGGCCATAGAGAAACCGTAGAGAGCTACTGGAGTCAGGTGTGGACTATAGGGAAATCATAGAGAGCCACCGGAGACAGTGTGGACTACAGGGAAACCGTAGAGAGCCACTGGAGTCAGTGTGTGATATGGGGAATCCGTAGAGAGCCACTGGGGTCAGTGTGGCCTATAGGAAAACAGTCGAGAGCCACTGGAGTCAGTGTGGACTATAGGGAAACCGTAGTGAGCCACTGGAGTCACGGTGGGCCATAGAGAAACCGTAGAGAGCTACTGGAGTCAGGTGTGGACTATAGGGAAATCATAGAGAGCCACTGGAGACAGTGTGGACTACAGGGAAACCGTAGAGAGCCACTGGAGTCAGTGTGTGATATGGGGAATCCGTAGAGAGCCACTGGGGTCAGTGTGGCCTATAGGAAACAGTCAAGAGCCACTGGAATCAGTGTGGGATATAGGGAAGCCGTAGAGAGCTACTGGAGTCAGTGTGGGCTATAGGGAAACCGTACAGAGCCACTGGAGTCAGTGTGGACTATAGGGAAATCGTAGAGAACCAGGAGAGTCAGTGTGTGATAAAGGGAAACCGTAGTGAGCCACTGGAGTCAGTATGGGGTATAGGGAAACCCTTGAGAGCCGCTGGAGACAGTGTGGACAATAGGGAAACCCTAGAGAGCCGCTGGAGTCAGTGTGGGCTATAGGGAAACCGTAGAGAGCTGGAGACAGTGTGGACTATTGTGAAGCCGTAGAGAGCCACTGGAGTCAGTGTGGGTTATAGGGAAAGTGTAGAGATCCACTGGAGTCAATGTCGGCTATAGGGAAAACGTAGAGAGCAGCTGGAGTCAGTCTGGGCTTTAGGGCAACCGTAGAGTGTCACTGGAGTTAGGTGTGGACTATAGGGAAACCGTAGAGAGCAGTTGGAGTCAGCGTGGGCTTTAGGGAAACCGTAGAGGGCCACTGGAGTCAGGTGTGGACTAAAGGGAAACCGTACAGAGCCACTGGAGTCATTGCGGGCTATACAGAAACAGTAGAGAGCCACTGGGGTCAGTGAGGGCAATAGGAAAACCGTAGAGAGCCGCTGGAATCAGGGTGGGATATAGGGAAGCCATAGAGAGCCACTGGAGTCAGTGTGAACTAAATGGAAACCGTACAGAGCCACTGGGGTCAGTGCGGACTATAGGGAAACCGTAGAGAGCCACTAGAGTGTGTGTGATATAGGGAAACGGTAGTGAGCCACTGGAGTCATTGTGGGATATAGGGAAAACATAGAGAGCCACTGGAGTCAGTGTAGGCTATAGGGAAACCGTAGAGAGCCACTGGAGTCAGTGTGGGCTATGGGGCAAACGTAAAGAGCCGCTGGAGTTAGTGTGGGCTATAGAGAAACCGTAGAGAGCTGCTGAAGTCAATGAGGGATAAAGGGAAACCCTTGAGAGCTGCTGGAGTCAGTGTGGACTGTAGGGAAGCTGCTGAGAGCCACTGGAGTCAGTGTGGAATATAGGTAAAGCGTAGAGATCCACTGGAGTCAGTGTGGGCTATAGGGAAACCGTAGTGAGCCACTGGAGTCAGGATGGGCCATAGAAAAACCGTAGAGAGCTACTGGAGTCAGTGTGGGATATAGGGAAATCGTACAGAGCCACTGGAGTCAGTGTGGGCTATAGGGAAACCATAGTGAGCCACTGGGGTCATTGTGGTCTATACGAAAACCGTAGAGAGCCGCTGGTATCAGTGTGGGATATAGGGAAGCCGTAGAGAGCCACTGGAGTCAGTGTGGGCTATAGAGAAACCGTAGAGAGCCACTGGAGTCAGTGTGGGATATAGGGAAACCTTAGAGAGCCGCTGGAGACAGTGTGGACTATAGGGAAATTGTAGACAGCCACTGGGGTCAGTGTGGACTATAGGGAAACGGTAGAGAACCAGTAGAGTCAGTGTGTGATATAGGGAAACCATAGTGAGCCACTGGGGTCAGTGTGGGATATAGGGAAAACTTAGAGAGCCGTTGGAGTCAGTGTGGGCTATAGGGAAACCTTAGAGAGGCACTGCGGTCAGTGTGGGCTACGGGGAAACAGTAAAGAGCCGCAGGAGTCAGTGTGGCTATAAGGAAACCGTAGAGAGCCGCTAAAGTCACTTTGGGAAAAAGGGAAAGCCTTGAGAGCCACTGGAGTCAGTGTGGACTATAGGGAAACCGTAGAGAGCAGCTGGAGACATTGTGGGCTTTAGCGAAACCGTAGACAGCCTCTGGTATCATTGTGGACTATAGGGAAACCATACAGAGCCACTGGAGTCAGTGTTGGATATAGGGAATCCGTAGAGAGCCGCTGGAGTCAGTGTGGTATATAGGGAAAGCGTAGAGAGCCTCTGGAGTCAGTGTGGTCTATAGGAAAACCAGAGAGAGCCTCTGGAGTGAGTGTGGGATACAGGGAAACTGTAGAGATCCACTGGAGTCAGTATGGGCTATGATGAAACCGTAGAGAGCTGCTGAAGTCAGTGTGGGCTATAGGGAAACCGTAGAGAGCCGCTGAAGTCACTTTGGGATAAAGGGAAAGCCTTGAGAGCCACTGGAGTAAGTGTGGACAATAGGGAAACCGTAGAGAGCAGCTGGAGTCAGTGTGGGCTTTAGGGAAAGCGTAGAGGGCCACTGGAGTCTCGTGTGGACTATAGTGAAACTGTAGAGAGCCACTGGAGTCGGTGCGTGATATAGGGAAACTGGAGAGATCCACTGGGGACCTTGTGGTCTATAGGAACACCGTAGAGAGCCGCTGGAATCAGTGTGGGATATAGGGAAGACGTAGAGAGCCACTGGACTCAGTGTGGGCTATAGGGAAACCGTAGAGAGCAGCTGGAGTCAGTGTGGGATATAGGGAAACCGTAGAGAGCCACTGGGGTCAGTGTGGACTATAGGGAAACTGTAGAGAGGCACTGGAGTCAGTGTGGACTATAGGGAAACCATAGTGAGCCACTGGGGTCATTGTGGTCTATACGAAAACCGTAGAGAGCTGCTGGTATCAGCGTGGGATATAGGGAAGCCGTAAAGAGCCACTGGAGTCAGTGTGGGCTATAGAGAAACCGTAGAGAGCCACTGGAGTCAGTGTAGACTATAGGGAAATTGTAGACAGCCACTGGGGTCAGTGTGGACTATAGGGAAACGGTAGAGAACCAGTAGAGTCAGTGTGTGATATAGGGAAACCATAGTGAGCCACTGGGGTCAGTGTGGGATATAGGGAAAACTTAGAGAGCCGTTGGAGTCAGTGTGGGCTATAGGGAAACCTTAGAGAGGCACTGCAGTCAGTGTGGGCTACGGGGAAACAGTAAAGAGCCGCAGGAGTCAGTGTGGCTATAGGGAAACCGTAGAGAGCTGCTAAAGTCACTTTGGGAAAAAGGGAAAGCCTTGAGAGCCACTGGAGTCAGTGTGGACTATAGGGAAACCGTAGAGAGCAGCTGGAGACATTGTGGGCTTTAGGGAAACCGTAGAGAGCCTCTGGTATCATTGTGGACTATAGGGAAACCATACAGAGCCACTGGAGTCAGTGCTGGATATAGGGAATCCGTAGAGAGCTGCTGGAGTCAGTGTGGTATATAGGGAAAGCGTAGAGAGCCACTGGAGTCAGTGTGGGATATAGGGAAAGCGTAGAGAGCTGCTAGAGACAGTGTGGGCTATAGTGAAACCGTAGAGAGCCACTGGAGTTAGTGTGGGAAATAGGGAAACCGTACAGAGCCACTGGAGTCAGTGTGGGCTATAGGGAAACCGTTCAGAAAGCTGGAGACAGTGTGGACTATTGTGAAGCCGTAGAGAGCCGCTGGAGTCAGTGTGGGTTATAGGGAAAGTGTAGAGATCCACTGGAGTCAATGTCGGCTATAGGGAAAACGTAGAGAGCAGCTGGAGTCAGTCTGGGCTTTAGGGCAACCGTAGAGTGTCACTGGAGTCAGGTGTGGACTATAGGGAAACCGTAGAGAGCCGCTGGAGACAGTGTGGACTATAGGGAAATTGTAGATAGCCACTGGGGTCAGTGTGGACTATAGGGAAACGGTAGAGAACCAGTAGAGTCAGTGTGTGATATAGGGAAACCATAGTGAGCCACTGGGGTCAGTGTGGCATACAGGGAAAACTTAGAGAGCCGTTGGAGTCAGTGTGGGCTATAGGGAAACCTTAGAGAGGCACTGCGGTCAGTGTGGGCTACGGGGAAACAGTAAAGAGCCGCAGGAGTCAGTGTGGCTTATAGGGAAACCGTAGAGAGCTGCTAAAGTCACTTTGGGAAAAAGGGAAAGCCTTGAGAGCCACTGGAGTCAGTGTGGACTATAGGGAAACCGTAGAGAGCAGCTGGAGACATTGTGGGCTTTAGCGAAACCGTAGACAGCCTCTGGTATCATTGTGGACTATAGGGAAAACATACAGAGCCACTGGAGTCAGTGTTGGATATAGGGAATCCGTAGAGAGCCGCTGGAGTCAGTGTGGTATATAGGGAAAGCGTAGAGAGCCACTGGAGTCAGTGTGGGATATAGGGAAAGCGTAGAGAGCTGCTAGAGACAGTGTGGGCTATAGTGAAACCGTAGAGAGCCACTGGAGTTAGTGTGGGAAATAGGGAAACCGTACAGAGCCACTGGAGTCAGTGTGGGCTATAGGGAAACCGTAGAGAGCTGGAGACAGTGTGGACTATTGTGAAGCCGTAGAGAGCCACTGGAGTCAGTGTGGGTTATAGGGAAAGTGTAGAGATCCACTGGAGTCAATGTCAGCTATAGGGAAAACGTAGAGAGCAGCTGGAGTCAGTCTGGGCTTTAGGGCAACCGTAGAGTGTCACTGGAGTCAGGTGTGGACTATAGGGAAACCGTAGAGAGCAGTTGGAGTCAGCGTGGGCTTTAGGGAAACCGTAGAAGGCCACTGGAGTCAGGTGTGGACTAAAGGGAAACCGTACAGAGCCACTGGAGTCATTGCGGGCTATACAGAAACAGTAGAGAGCCTCTGGGGTCAGTGAGTGCAATAGGAAAACCGTAGAGAGCCGCTGGAATCAGGGTGGGATATAGGGAAGCCATAGAGAGCCACTGGAATCAGTGTGAACTAAATGGAAACCGTACAGAGCCACTGGGGTCAGTGCGGACTATAGGGAAACCGTAGAGAGCCACTAGAGTGTGTGTGATATAGGGAAACGGTAGTGAGCCACTGGAGTCATTGTGGGATATAGGGAAAACGTAGAGAGCCACTGGAGTCAGTGTAGGCTATGGGGAAACCGTAGAGAGCCACTGGAGTCAGTGTGGGCTATGGGGCAAACGTAAAGAGCCAATGGTGTCAGTGTGGACTATAGGGAAACCGTAGAGAGCCAATGGTGTCAGTGTGGACTATAGGGAAACCGTAGAGATCCACTGGAGTCAGTGTGGGATATAGGGAATCCGTAGAGAGCCACTGGAGACAGTCTGGTATATAGGGAAACAGTAGAGAGCCACTGGAGTCAGTGTGGGCTACAGGGAAACCGTAGAGAGCCTCTGGAGTCAGTGTGGTCTATAGGAAAACCAGAGAGAGCCTCTGGAGTGAGTGTGGGATACAGGGAAACTGTAGAGATCCACTGGAGTCAGTATGGGCTATGATGAAACCGTAGAGAGCTGCTGAAGTCAGTGTGGGCTATAGGGAAACCGTAGAGAGCCGCTGAAGTCACTTTGGGATAAAGGGAAAGCCTTGAGAGCCACTGGAGTAAGTGTGGACAATAGGGAAACCGTAGAGAGCAGCTGGAGTCAGTGTGGGCTTTAGGGAAAGCGTAGAGGGCCACTGGAGTCTCGTGTGGACTATAGTGAAACTGTAGAGAGCCACTGGAGTCGGTGCGTGATATAGGGAAACTGGAGAGATCCACTGGGGACCTTGTGGTCTATAGGAACACCGTAGAGAGCCGCTGGAGTTAGTGTGGGCTATAGAGAAACCGTAGAGAGCTGCTGAAGTCAATGAGGGATAAAGGGAAACCCTTAAGAGCTGCTGGAGTCAGTGTGGAATATAGGTAAAGTGTAGAGAGCCACTGGAGCCAGTGTGGGCTATAGGGAAACCATACAGAGCCACTGGAGTCAGTGTGGACTATAAGGAAACCGTAGAGAGCCACTGGGCATAGTGTGGACTATAGGGAAACCGTAGAGAGCCACTAGAGTCAGTGTGTGATATAGGGAAACGGTCGTGAGCCACTGGAGTCATTGTGGGATAAAGGGAAACCCTTGAAAGCCGCTGGAGTCAGTGTGGACTGTAGGGAAGCCTTAGAGAGCCACTGGAGTCAGGTGTGTACTATAAGGAAACCGTAGAGAGCCACCGGAGTCAGTGTCGGCTATAGGGAAACCGTTGAGAGCCACTGGGATCAGTGTGGGCTATAGAAAAACCGTAGAGAGCCGCTGGAATCAGTGTGGGATATAGGGAAACCGTAGAGAGCCACTGGAGTCAGTGTGGACTATAGGGAAAACGTTGAGAACCACTGGAGTCAGTGTGGACTATAGGGAAACCGTAGAGAGCCAATGGTGTCAGTGTGGACTATAGGGAAACTGTAGAGATCCACTGGAGTCAGTGTGGACTATAGGGAAACCGTACAGAGCCAATGGTGTCAGTGTGGACTATAGGGAAACTGTAGAGAGCGACGGGAGTCAGTGTGTGATATAGGGAAACCCTAGAGATCCACTGGGGTCATTGTGGTCTATAGGAAAACCGAAGAGAGCCGCTGGAATCATTGTGGGATATAGGGAAGCCGTAGAGAGCCACTGGAGTCAGTGTGGGCTATAGAGAAACCATAGAGACCCACTGGAGTCAGTGTGGGATATAGGGAAACCATAGAGAGCCACTGGAGTCAGTGTGTGATATAGAGAAATCGTAGAGATCCACTGGGGTCAGTGTGGGATATAGGGAAACCGTAGGGAGCCAGTGGAGACAGTGTGGACAATAGGGAAATTGTAGACAGCCACTGGGGTCAGTGTGGACTATAGGGAAACGGTAGAGAACCAGTAGAGTCAGTGTGTGATATAGGGAAACCGTAGTGAGCCACTGGGGTCAGTGTGGGATATAGGGAAAACTTAGAGAGCCGCAGGAGTCAGTGTGGGCTATAGGGAAACCTTAGAGAGGCACTGCGGTCAGTGTGGGCTATGGGGAAACAGTAAAGAGCCGCAGGAGTCAGTGTGGGCTATAGGGAAACCGTAGAGAGCCGCTGAAGTCACTTTGGGATAAAGGGAAAGCCTTGAGAGCCACTGGAGTAAGTGTGGACAATAGGGAAACCGTAGAGAGCAGCTGGAGACAGTGTGGGCTTTAGGGAAAGCGTAGAGGACCACTGGAGTCTCGTGTCGACTATAGGGAAACTGTAGAGAGCCACTGGAGTCGGTGCGTGATATAGGGAAACTGGAGAGATCCACTGGGGACCTTGTGGTCTATAGGAAAACCGTAGAGAGCCGCTGGAATCAGTGTGGGATATAGGGAAGACGTAGAGAGCCACTGGACTCAGTGTGGGCTATAGGGAAACTGTAGAGAGGCACTGGAGTCAGTGTGGACTATAGGGAAACTGTAGAGAGGCACTGGAGTCAGTGTGGACTATAGGGAAACCATAGTGAGCCACTGGGGTCATTGTGGTCTATACGAAAACCGTAGAGAGCCGCTGGTATCAGTGTGGGATATAGGGAAGCCGTAGAGAGCCACTGGAGTCAGTGTGGGCTATAGAGAAACCGTAGAGAGCCACTGGAGTCAATGTGGGATATAGGGAAACCTTAGAGAGCCGCTGGAGACAGTGTGGACTATAGGGAAATTGTAGACAGCCACTGGGGTCAGTGTGGACTATAGGGAAACGGTAGAGAACCAGTAGAGTCAGTGTGTGATATAGGGAAACCATAGTGAGCCACTGGGGTCAGTGTGGGATATAGGGAAAACTTAGAGAGCCGTTGGAGTCAGTGTGGGCTATAGGGAAACCTTAGAGAGGCACTGCGGTCAGTGTGGGCTACGGGGAAACAGTAAAGAGCCGCAGGAGTCAGTGTGGCTATAAGGAAACCGTAGAGAGCCGCTAAAGTCACTTTGGGAAAAAGGGAAAGCCTTGAGAGCCACTGGAGTCAGTGTGGACTATAGGGAAACCGTAGAGAGCAGCTGGAGACATTGTGGGCTTTAGCGAAACCGTAGACAGCCTCTGGTATCATTGTGGACTATAGGGAAACCATACAGAGCCACTGGAGTCAGTGTTGGATATAGGGAATCCGTAGAGAGCCGCTGGAGTCAGTGTGGTATATAGGGAAAGCGTAGAGAGCCACTGGAGTCAGTGTGGGATATAGGGAAAGCGTAGAGAGCTGCTAGAGACAGTGTGGGCTATAGTGAAACCGTAGAGAGCCACTGGAGTTAGTGTGGGAAATAGGGAAACCGTACAGAGCCACTGGAGTCAGTGTGGGCTATAGGGAAACCGTAGAGAGCTGGAGACAGTGTGGACTATTGTGAAGCCGTAGAGAGCCACTGGAGTCAGTGTGGGTTATAGGGAAAGTGTAGAGATCCACTGGAGTCAATGTCGGCTATAGGGAAAACGTAGAGAGCAGCTGGAGTCAGTCTGGGCTTTAGGGCAACCGTAGAGTGTCACTGGAGTCAGGTGTGGACTATAGGGAAACCGTAGAGAGCAGTTGGAGTCAGCGTGGGCTTTAGGGAAACCGTAGAGGGCCACTGGAGTCAGGTGTGGACTAAAGGGAAACCGTACAGAGCCACTGGAGTCATTGCGGGCTATACAGAAACAGTAGAGAGCCTCTGGGGTCAGTGAGGGCAATAGGAAAACCGTAGAGAGCCGCTGGAATCAGGGTGGGATATAGGGAAGCCATAGAGAGCCACTGGAGTCAGTGTGAACTAAATGGAAACCGTACAGAGCCACTGGGGTCAGTGCGGACTATAGGGAAACCGTAGAGAGCCACTAGAGTGTGTGTGATATAGGGAAACGGTAGTGAGCCACTGGAGTCATTGTGGGATATAGGGAAAACGTAGAGAGCCACTGGAGTCAGTGTAGGCTATAGGGAAACCGTAGAGAGCCACTGGAGTCAGTGTGGGCTATGGGGCAAACGTAAAGAGCCGCTGGAGTTAGTGTGGGCTATAGAGAAACCGTAGAGAGCTGCTGAAGTCAATGAGGGATAAAGGGAAACCCTTGAGAGCTGCTGGAGTCAGTGTGGACTGTAGGGAAGCTGCAGAGAGCCACTGGAGTCAGTGTGGAATATAGGTAAAGCGTAGAGATCCACTGGAGTCAGTGTGGGCTATAGGGAAACTGTAGTGAGCCACTGGAGTCAGGATGGGCCATAGAAAAACCGTAGAGAGCTACTGGAGTCAGTGTGGGCTATAGGGAATCTGTAGAGAGCTACTGGAGTCAGTGAGGGCTGTAGGGAAACCGTACAGAGCCAATGGATTCAGTCTGGAATACAGAAAAACCGTAGAGCATCACTGGAGTCAGTGTGGGATATAGGGAAAGCGTAGGGCGCCACTGGAGTCAGTGTCGGCTATGGGGCAAACGTAGTGAGCCATTGGAGTCACGGTGGGCCATAGAGAAACCGTAGAGAGCTACTGGTGTCAGGTGTGGACTATAGGGAAATCGTAGAGAGCCACTGGAAACAGCGTGGACTACAGGGAAACCGTAGAGAGCCACTGGAGTCAGTGTGGACTATAGGGAAACCGTAGTGAGCCACTGGAGTAACGGTGGGCCATAGAGAAACCGTAGAGAGCTACTGGAGTCAGGTGTGGACTATAGGGAAATCATAGAGAGCCACCGGAGACAGTGTGGACTACAGGGAAACCGTAGAGAGCAGTTGGAGTCAGCGTGGGCTTTAGGGAAACCGTAGAGGGCCACTGGAGTCAGGTGTGGACTAAAGGGAAACCGTACAGAGCCACTGGAGTCATTGCGGGCTATACAGAAACAGTAGAGAGCCACTGGGGTCAGTGAGGGCAATAGGAAAACCGTAGAGAGCCGCTGGAATCAGGGTGGGATATAGGGAAGCCATAGAGAGCCACTGGAGTCAGTGTGAACTAAATGGAAACCGTACAGAGCCACTGGGGTCAGTGCGGACTATAGGGAAACCGTAGAGAGCCACTAGAGTGTGTGTGATATAGGGAAACGGTAGTGAGCCACTGGAGTCATTGTGGGATATAGGGAAAACGTAGAGAGCCACTGGAGTCAGTGTGGGCTATGGGGCAAACGTAAAGAGCCGCTGGAGTTAGTGTGGGCTATAGAGAAACCGTAGAGAGCTGCTGAAGTCAATGAGGGATAAAGGGAAACCCTTGAGAGCTGCTGGAGTCAGTGTGGACTGTAGGGAAGCTGCAGAGAGCCACTGGAGTCAGTGTGGAATATAGGTAAAGCGTAGAGATCCACTGGAGTCAGTGTGGGCTATAGGGAAACCGTAGTGAGCCACTGGAGTCAGGATGGGCCATAGAAAAACCGTAGAGGGCTACTGGAGTCAGTGTGGGATATAGGGAAATCGTACAGAGCCACTGGAGTCAGTGTGGGCTATAGGGAATCTGTAGAGAGCCACTGGAGACAGTGAGGGCTATAGGGAAACCGTACAGAGCCACTGGATTCAGTCTGGAATACAGAAAAACCGTAGAGCATCACTGGAGTCAGTGTGGGATATAGGGAAAGCGTAGGGCGCCACTGGAGTCAGTGTAGGCTATAGGGAAACCGTAGAGAGCCACTGGAGTCAGTGTCGGCTATGGGGCAAACATAGTGAGCCATTGGAGTCACGGTGGGCCATAGAGAAACCGTAGAGAGCTACTGGTGTCAGGTGTGGACTACAGGGAAACCGTAGAGAGCCACTGGAGTCAGTGTGGACTATAGGGAAACCGTAGTGAGCCACTGGAGTCACGGTGGGCCATAGAGAAACCGTAGAGAGCTACTGGAGTCAGGTGTGGACTATAGGGAAATCATAGAGAGCCACCGGAGACAGTGTGGACTACAGGGAAACCGTAGAGAGCCACTGGAGTCAGTGTGTGATATGGTGAATCCGTAGAGAGCCACTGGGGTCAGTGTGGCCTATAGGAAAACAGTCGAGAGCCACTGGAGTCAGTGTGGACTATAGGGAAACCGTAGTGAGCCACTGGAGTCACGGTGGGCCATAGAGAAACCGTAGAGAGCTACTGGAGTCAGGTGTGGACTATAGGGAAATCATAGAGAGCCACTGGAGACAGTGTGGACTACAGGGAAACCGTAGAGAGCCACTGGAGTCAGTGTGTGATATGGGGAATCCGTAGAGAGCCACTGGGGTCAGTGTGGCCTATAGGAAACAGTCAAGAGCCACTGGAATCAGTGTGGGATATAGGGAAGCCGTAGAGAGCTACTGGAGTCAGTGTGGGCTATAGGGAAACCGTACAGAGCCACTGGAGTCAGTGTGGACTATAGGGAAATCGTAGAGAACCAGGAGAGTCAGTGTGTGATAAAGGGAAACCGTAGTGAGCCACTGGAGTCAGTATGGGGTATAGGGAAACCCTTGAGAGCCGCTGGAGACAGTGTGGACAATAGGGAAACCCTAGAGAGCCGCTGGAGTCAGTGTGGGCTATAGGGAAACCGTAGAGAGCTGGAGACAGTGTGGACTATTGTGAAGCCGTAGAGAGCCACTGGAGTCAGTGTGGGTTATAGGGAAAGTGTAGAGATCCACTGGAGTCAATGTCGGCTATAGGGAAAACGTAGAGAGCAGCTGGAGTCAGTCTGGGCTTTAGGGCAACCGTAGAGTGTCACTGGAGTTAGGTGTGGACTATAGGGAAACCGTAGAGAGCAGTTGGAGTCAGCGTGGGCTTTAGGGAAACCGTAGAGGGCCACTGGAGTCAGGTGTGGACTAAAGGGAAACCGTACAGAGCCACTGGAGTCATTGCGGGCTATACAGAAACAGTAGAGAGCCACTGGGGTCAGTGAGGGCAATAGGAAAACCGTAGAGAGCCGCTGGAATCAGGGTGGGATATAGGGAAGCCATAGAGAGCCACTGGAGTCAGTGTGAACTAAATGGAAACCGTACAGAGCCACTGGGGTCAGTGCGGACTATAGGGAAACCGTAGAGAGCCACTAGAGTGTGTGTGATATAGGGAAACGGTAGTGAGCCACTGGAGTCATTGTGGGATATAGGGAAAACATAGAGAGCCACTGGAGTCAGTGTAGGCTATAGGGAAACCGTAGAGAGCCACTGGAGTCAGTGTGGGCTATGGGGCAAACGTAAAGAGCCGCTGGAGTTAGTGTGGGCTATAGAGAAACCGTAGAGAGCTGCTGAAGTCAATGAGGGATAAAGGGAAACCCTTGAGAGCTGCTGGAGTCAGTGTGGACTGTAGGGAAGCTGCTGAGAGCCACTGGAGTCAGTGTGGAATATAGGTAAAGCGTAGAGATCCACTGGAGTCAGTGTGGGCTATAGGGAAACCGTAGTGAGCCACTGGAGTCAGGATGGGCCATAGAAAAACCGTAGAGAGCTACTGGAGTCAGTGTGGGATATAGGGAAATCGTACAGAGCCACTGGAGTCAGTGTGGGCTATAGGGAAACCATAGTGAGCCACTGGGGTCATTGTGGTCTATACGAAAACCGTAGAGAGCCGCTGGTATCAGTGTGGGATATAGGGAAGCCGTAGAGAGCCACTGGAGTCAGTGTGGGCTATAGAGAAACCGTAGAGAGCCACTGGAGTCAGTGTGGGATATAGGGAAACCTTAGAGAGCCGCTGGAGACAGTGTGGAATATAGGGAAATAGTAGAGAGCCACTGGAGTCAGTGTGGACTATAGGGAAACGGTAGAGAACCAGTAGAGTCAGTGTGTGATATAGGGAAACCATAGTGAGCCACTGGGGTCAGTGTGGGATATAGGGAAAACTTAGAGAGCCGTTGGAGTCAGTGTGGGCTATAGGGAAACCTTAGAGAGGCACTGCGGTCAGTGTGGGCTACGGGGAAACAGTAAAGAGCCGCAGGAGTCAGTGTGGCTATAAGGAAACCGTAGAGAGCCGCTAAAGTCACTTTGGGAAAAAGGGAAAGCCTTGAGAGCCACTGGAGTCAGTGTGGACTATAGGGAAACCGTAGAGAGCAGCTGGAGACATTGTGGGCTTTAGCGAAACCGTAGACAGCCTCTGGTATCATTGTGGACTATAGGGAAACCATACAGAGCCACTGGAGTCAGTGTTGGATATAGGGAATCCGTAGAGAGCCGCTGGAGTCAGTGTGGTATATAGGGAAAGCGTAGAGAGCCACTGGAGTCAGTGTGGGATATAGGGAAAGCGTAGAGAGCTGCTAGAGACAGTGTGGGCTATAGTGAAACCGTAGAGAGCCACTGGAGTTAGTGTGGGAAATAGGGAAACCGTACAGAGCCACTGGAGTCAGTGTGGGCTATAGGGAAACCGTAGAGAGCTGGAGACAGTGTGGACTATTGTGAAGCCGTAGAGAGCCACTGGAGTCAGTGTGGGTTATAGGGAAAGTGTAGAGATCCACTGGAGTCAATGTCGGCTATAGGGAAAACGTAGAGTGCAGCTGGAGTCAGTCTGGGCTTTAGGGAAACCGTAGAGGGCCACTGGAGTCAGGTGTGGACTAAAGGGAAACCGTACAGAGCCACTGGAGTCATTGCGGGCTATACAGAAACAGTAGAGAGCCACTGGGGTCAGTGAGGGCAATAGGAAAACCGTAGACAGCCGCTGGAATCAGGGTGGGATATAGGGAAGCCATAGAGAGCCACTGGAGTCAGTGTGAACTAAATGGAAACCGTACAGAGCCACTGGGGTCAGTGCGGACTATAGGGAAACCGTAGAGAGCCACTAGAGTGTGTGTGATATAGGGAAACGGTAGTGAGCCACTGGAGTCATTGTGGGATATAGGGAAAACGTAGAGAGCCACTGGAGTCAGTGTAGGCTATAGGGAAACCGTAGAGAGCCACTGGAGTCAGTGTGGGCTATGGGGCAAACGTAAAGAGCCGCTGGAGTTAGTGTGGGCTATAGAGAAACCGTAGAGAGCTGCTGAAGTCAATGAGGGATAAAGGGAAACCCTTGAGAGCTGCTGGAGTCAGTGTGGACTGTAGGGAAGCTGCAGAGAGCCACTGGAGTCAGTGTGGAATATAGGTAAAGCGTAGAGATCCACTGGAGTCAGTGTGGGCTATAGGGAAACCGTAGTGAGCCACTGGAGTCAGGATGGGCCATAGAAAAACCGTAGAGAGCTACTGGAGTCAGTGTGGGATATAGGGAAATCGTACAGAGCCACTGGAGTCAGTGTGGGCTATAGGGAATCTGTAGAGAGCCACTGGAGTCAGTGAGGGCTATAGGGAAACCGTACAGAGCCAATGGATTCAGTCTGGAATACAGAAAAACCGTAGAGCATCACTGGAGTCAGTGTGGGATATAGGGAAAGCGTAGCGCGCCACTGGAGTCAGTGTAGGCTATAGGGAAACCGTAGAGAGCCACTGGAGTCAGTGTCGGCTATGGGGCAAACGTAGTGAGCCATTGGAGTCACGGTGGGCCATAGAGAAACCGTAGAGAGCTACTGGTGTCAGGTGTGGACTATAGGGAAATCGTAGAGAGCCACTGGAAACAGCGTGGACTACAGGGAAACCGTAGAGAGCCACTGGAGTCAGTGTTGAATATAGGGAAACCGTAGTGAGCCACTGGAGTCACGGTGGGCCATAGAGAAACCGTAGAGAGCTACTGGAGTCAGGTGTGGACTATAGGGAAATCATAGAGAGCCACCGGAGACAGTGTGGACTACAGGGAAACCGTAGAGAGCCACTGGAGTCAGTGTGTGATATGGGGAATCCGTAGAGAGCCACTGGGGTCAGTGTGGCCTATAGGAAAACAGTCGAGAGCCACTGGAGTCAGTGTGGACTATAGGGAAACCGTAGTGAGCCACTGGAGTCACGGTGGGCCATAGAGAAACCGTAGAGAGCTACTGGAGTCAGGTGTGGACTATAGGGAAATCATAGAGAGCCACTGGAGACAGTGTGGACTACAGGGAAACCGTAGAGAGCCACTGGAGTCAGTGTGTGATATGGGGAATCCGTAGAGAGCCACTGGGGTCAGTGTGGCCTATAGGAAAACAGTCGAGAGCCACTGGAATCAGTGTGGGATATAGGGAAGCCGTAGAGAGCTACTGGAGTCAGTGTGGGCTATAGGGAAACCGTACAGAGCCACTGGAGTCAGTGTGGACTATAGGGAAATCGTAGAGAACCAGGAGAGTCAGTGTGTGATAAAGGGAAACCGTAGTGAGCCACTGGAGTCAGTATGGGGTATAGGGAAACCCTTGAGAGCCGCTGGAGACAGTGTGGACAATAGGGAAACCCTAGAGAGCCGCTGGAGTCAGTGTGGGCTATAGGGAAACCGTAGAGAGCTGGAGACAGTGTGGACTATTGTGAAGCCGTAGAGAGCCACTGGAGTCAGTGTGGGTTATAGGGAAAGTGTAGAGATCCACTGGAGTCAATGTCGGCTATAGGGAAAACATAGAGAGCAGCTGGAGTCAGTCTGGGCTTTAGGGCAACCGTAGAGTGTCACTGGAGTCAGGTGTGGACTATAGGGAAACCGTAGAGAGCAGTTGGAGTCAGCGTGGGCTTTAGGGAAACCGTAGAGGGCCACTGGAGTCAGGTGTGGACTAAAGGGAAACCGTACAGAGCCACTGGAGTCATTGCGGGCTATACGGAAACAGTAGAGAGCCACTGGGGTCAGTGAGGGCAATAGGAAAACCGTAGAGAGCCGCTGGAATCAGGGTGGGATATAGGGAAGCCATAGAGAGCCACTGGAGTCAGTGTGAACTAAATGGAAACCGTACAGAGCCACTGGGGTCAGTGCGGACTATAGGGAAACCGTAGAGGGCCACTGGAGTCAGGTGTGGACTAAAGGGAAACCGTACAGAGCCACTGGAGTCATTGCGGGCTATACAGAAACAGTAGAGAGCCACTGGGGTCAGTGAGGGCAATAGGAAAACCGTAGAGAGCCGCTGGAATCAGGGTGGGATATAGGGAAGCCATAGAGAGCCACTGGAGTCAGTGTGAACTAAATGGAAACCGTACAGAGCCACTGGGGTCAGTGCGGACTATAGGGAAACCGTAGAGAGCCACTAGAGTGTGTGTGATATAGGGAAACGGTAGTGAGCCACTGGAGTCATTGTGGGATATAGGGAAAACATAGAGAGCCACTGGAGTCAGTGTAGGCTATAGGGAAACCGTAGAGAGCCACTGGAGTCAGTGTGGGCTATGGGGCAAACGTAAAGAGCCGCTGGAGTTAGTGTGGGCTATAGAGAAACCGTAGAGAGCTGCTGAAGTCAATGAGGGATAAAGGGAAACCCTTGAGAGCTGCTGGAGTCAGTGTGGACTGTAGGGAAGCTGCAGAGAGCCACTGGAGTCAGTGTGGAATATAGGTAAAGCGTAGAGATCCACTGGAGTCAGTGTGGGCTATAGGGAAACCGTAGTGAGCCACTGGAGTCAGGATGGGCCATAGAAAAACCGTAGAGAGCTACTGGAGTCAGTGTGGGATATAGGGAAATCGTACAGAGCCACTGGAGTCAGTGTGGGCTATAGGGAAACCATAGTGAGCCAATGGGGTCATTGTGGTCTATACGAAAACCGTAGAGAGCCGCTGGTATCAGTGTGGGATATAGGGAAGCCGTAGAGAGCCACTGGAGTCAGTGTGGGCTATAGAGAAACCGTAGAGAGCCACTGGAGTCAGTGTGGGATATAGGGAAACCTTAGAGAGCCGCTGGAGACAGTGTGGACTATAGGGAAATTGTAGACAGCCACTGGGGTCAGTGTGGACTATAGGGAAACGGTAGAGAACCAGTAGAGTCAGTGTGTGATATAGGGAAACCATAGTGAGCCACTGGGGTCAGTGTGGGATATAGGGAAAACTTAGAGAGCCGTTGGAGTCAGTGTGGGCTATAGGGAAACCTTAGAGAGGCACTGCGGTCAGTGTGGGCTACGGGGAAACAGTAAAGAGCCGCAGGAGTCAGTGTGGCTATAAGGAAACCGTAGAGAGCCGCTAAAGTCACTTTGGGAAAAAGGGAAAGCCTTGAGAGCCACTGGAGTCAGTGTGGACTATAGGGAAACCGTAGAGAGCAGCTGGAGACATTGTGGGCTTTAGCGAAACCGTAGACAGCCTCTGATATCATTGTGGACTATAGGGAAACCATACAGAGCCACTGGAGTCAGTGTTGGATATAGGGAATCCGTAGAGAGCCGCTGGAGTCAGTGTGGGATATAGGGAAGCCGTAGAGAGCCACTGGAGTCAGTGTGGGATATAGGGAAACCGTAGAGAGCCGCTGGAGACAGTGTGGACTATAGGGAAATTGTAGACAGCCACTGGGGTCAGTGTGGACTATAGGGAAACGGTAGAGAACCAGTAGAGTCAGTGTGTGATATAGGGAAACCATAGTGAGCCACTGGGGTCAGTGTGGGATATAGGGAAAACTTAGAGAGCTGTTGGAGTCAGTGTGGGCTATAGGGAAACCTTAGAGAGGCACTGCGGTCAGTGTGGGCTACGGGGAAACAGTAAAGAGCCGCAGGAGTCAGTGTGGCTATAGGGAAACCGTAGAGAGCCGCTAAAGTCACTTTGGGAAAAAGGGAAAGCCTTGAGAGCCACTGGAGTCAGTGCGGACTATAGGGAAACTGTAGAGAGGCACTGGAGTCAGTGTGGACTATAGGGAAACCATAGTGAGCCACTGGGGTCATTGTGGTCTATACGAAAACCGTAGAGAGCCGCTGGTATCAGTGTGGGATATAGGGAAGCCGTAGAGAGCCACTGGAGTCAGTGTGGGCTATAGAGAAACCCTAGAGAGCCACTGGAGTCAGTGTGGGATATAGGGAAACCGTAGAGAGCCGCTGGAGACAGTGTGGACTATAGGGAAATTGTAGACAGCCACTGGGGTCAGTGTGGACTATAGGGAAACGGTAGAGAACCAGTAGAGTCAGTGTGTGATATAGGGAAACCATAGTGAGCCACTGGGGTCAGTGTGGGATATAGGGAAAACTTAGAGAGCCGTTGGAGTCAGTGTGGGCTATAGGGAAACCTTAGAGAGGCACTGCGGTCAGTGTGGGCTACGGGGAAACAGTAAAGAGCCGCAGGAGTCAGTGTGGCTATAAGGAAACCGTAGAGAGCCGCTAAAGTCACTTTGGGAAAAAGGGAAAGCCTTGAGAGCCACTGGAGTCAGTGTGGACTATAGGGAAACCGTAGAGAGCAGCTGGAGACATTGTGGGCTTTAGCGAAACCGTAGACAGCCTCTGGTATCATTGTGGACTATAGGGAAACCATACAGAGCCACTGGAGTCAGTGTTGGATATAGGGAATCCGTAGAGAGCCGCTGGAGTCAGTGTGGTATATAGGGAAAGCGTAGAGAGCCACTGGAGTCAGTGTGGGATATAGGGAAAGCGTAGAGAGCTGCTAGAGACAGTGTGGGCTATAGTGAAACCGTAGAGAGCCACTGGAGTTAGTGTGGGAAATAGGGAAACCGTACAGAGCCACTGGAGTCAGTGTGGGCTATAGGGAAACCGTAGAGAGCTGGAGACAGTGTGGACTATTGTGAAGCCGTAGAGAGCCACTGGAGTCAGTGTGGGTTATAGGGAAAGTGTAGAGATCCACTGGAGTCAATGTCGGCTATAGGGAAAACGTAGAGAGCAGCTGGAGTCAGTCTGGGCTTTAGGGCAACCGTAGAGTGTCACTGGAGTCAGGTGTGGACTATAGGGAAACCGTAGAGAGCAGTTGGAGTCAGCGTGGGCTTTAGGGAAACCGTAGAGGGCCACTGGAGTCAGGTGTGGACTAAAGGGAAACCGTACAGAGCCACTGGAGTCATTGCGGTCTATACAGAAACAGTAGAGAGCCACTGGGGTCAGTGAGGGCAATAGGAAAACCGTAGACAGCCGCTGGAATCAGGGTGGGATATAGGGAAGCCATAGAGAGCCACTGGAGTCAGTGTGAACTAAATGGAAACCGTACAGAGCCACTGGGGTCAGTGCGGACTATAGGGAAACCGTAGAGAGCCACTAGAGTGTGTGTGATATAGGGAAACGGTAGTGAGCCACTGGAGTCATTGTGGGATATAGGGAAAACGTAGAGAGCCACTGGAGTCAGTGTAGGCTATAGGGAAACCGTAGAGAGCCACTGGAGTCAGTGTGGGCTATGGGGCAAACATAAAGAGCCGCTGGAGTTAGTGTGGGCTATAGAGAAACCGTAGAGAGCTGCTGAAGTCAATGAGGGATAAAGGGAAACCCTTGAGAGCTGCTGGAGTCAGTGTGGACTGTAGGGAAGCTGCAGAGAGCCACTGGAGTCAGTGTGGAATATAGGTAAAGCGTAGAGATCCACTGGAGTCAGTGTGGGCTATAGGGAAACCGTAGTGAGCCACTGGAGTCAGGATGGGCCATAGAAAAACCGTAGAGAGCTACTGGAGTCAGTGTGGGATATAGGGAAATCGTACAGAGCCACTGGAGTCAGTGTGGGCTATAGGGAATCTGTAGAGAGCCACTGGAGTCAGTGAGGGCTATAGGGAAACCGTACAGAGCCACTGGATTCAGTCTGGAATACAGAAAAACCGTAGAGCATCACTGGAGTCAGTGTGGGATATAGGGAAAGCGTAGGGCGCCACTGGAGTCAGTGTAGGCTATAGGGAAACCGTAGAGAGCCACTGGAGTCAGTGTCGGCTATGGGGCAAACGTAGTGAGCCATTGGAGTCACGGTGGGCCATAGAGAAACCGTAGAGAGCTACTGGTGTCAGGTGTGGACTATAGGGAAATCGTAGAGAGCCACTGGAAACAGCGTGGACTACAGGGAAACCGTAGAGAGCCACTGGAGTCAGTGTGGACTATAGGGAAACCGTAGTGAGCCACTGGAGTCACGGTGGGCCATAGAGAAACCGTAGAGAGCTACTGGAGTCAGGTGTGGACTATAGGGAAATCATAGAGAGCCACCGGAGACAGTGTGGACTACAGGGAAACCGTAGAGAGCCACTGGAGTCAGTGTGTGATATGGGGAATCCGTAGAGAGCCACTGGGGTCAGTGTGGCCTATAGGAAAACAGTCGAGAGCCACTGGAGTCAGTGTGGACTATAGGGAAACCGTAGTGAGCCACTGGAGTCACGGTGGGCCATAGAGAAACCGTAGAGAGCTACTGGAGTCAGGTGTGGACTATAGGGAAATCATAGAGAGCCACTGGAGACAGTGTGGACTACAGGGAAACCGTAGAGAGCCACTGGAGTCAGTGTGTGATATGGGGAATCCGTAGAGAGCCACTGGGGTCAGTGTGGCCTATAGGAAAACAGTCGAGAGCCACTGGAATCAGTGTGGGATATAGGGAAGCCGTAGAGAGCTACTGGAGTCAGTGTGGGCTATAGGGAAACCGTACAGAGCCACTGGAGTCAGTGTGGACTATAGGGAAATCGTAGAGAACCAGTAGAGTCAGTGTGTGATAAAGGGAAACCGTAGTGAGCCACTGGAGTCAGTATGGGGTATAGGGAAACCCTTGAGAGCCGCTGGAGACAGTGTGGACAATAGGGAAACCCTAGAGAGCCGCTGGAGTCACTGTGGACTATAGGGAAACCGTAGAGAGCCACTGGGGTCATTGTGGGCAATAGGAAAACCGTCGAGGGCCACTGGAGTCAGGTGTGGACTATAAGCAAACCGTAGAGACCTACTGGAATCAGTGTGGGCTATAGGGAAACAGCTGAGAGCCACTGGGGTCAGCGTGGGCTATAGGAAAACCGGAGAGAGCCGCTGGAATCAGTGTGGGATATAGGGAAGCCGTAGAGAGCCACTTGAGTCAGTGTGGGCTATAGGGAAAGGGTGGAGAGCCACTGGAGTCAGTGTGTGATATGGGGAACCCGTTGAGAGCCACTGGGGTCAGCGTGGGGTATAGGGAAACCTTAGAGAGCTGCTGGAGTCCGTGTAGGCTATAGGGAAACCATAGAGAGCTGCTGGAGTCAGTGTAGGCTATAGGGAAACTGTAGAGAGCCATTGCAGTCAGTGGGGGCTATGGGGAAAACATAGAGAGCGGCTGGAGTCAGTGTAGGCTATAGGGAGACCGTAGAGAACCACTGGAACCACTGTGGACTATAGGGAAACTGTAAAGACCCACTGGCGCCAGTGTGGACTATAGGGAAACTGTAAAGACCCACTGGAGTCAGTGTGGACTATAGGGAAACCGTAGTGAGCCACTGGAGTCAGGATGGGCCATAGAAAAACCGTAGAGAGCTAATGGAGTCAGTGTGGGATATAGGAAATCGTACAGAGCCACTGGAGTCAGTGTGGGCTATAGGGAATCTGTAGAGAGCCACTGGAGTCAGTGTGGAATACAGAGAAACCGTAGAGCACCACTGGAGTCAGTGTGGGATATAGGGAAACCGTACAGAGCCACTGGAGTCAGTGTGGGATATAGGGAAAACGTGGAGAGCCGCTGGAGACAGTGCGGGCTTTAGGGAAACCGTAGAGAGCAGCTGGAGTCAGTGTGGGCTTTAGGGAAACCGTACAGTGTCAATGGAGTCAGGTGTGGACCATAGGGAAACCGTAGAGAGACACAGGGGTCAGCGTGGGTTATAGAAAAACCGTAGAGAGCCGCTGGAATCAGTGTAGGATATAGGGAAGCCGTAGAGAGCCATTGGAGTCAGTGTGGGCTACAGGGAAAGCGTGGAGAGCCACTGGAGCCAGTGTGGACTATAGGAAAACCGTAGAGAGCCACTGGAGTCAGTGTGGACTATAGGGAAACCGTAGTGAGCCACTGGAGTCACGGTGGGCCATAGAGAAACCGTAGAGAGCTACTGGAGTCAGGTGTGGACTATACGGAAACCGTAGAGAGCCACTGGAGTCAGTGTGTGATATGGGGAATCCGTAGAGAGCCACTGGGGTCAGTGTGGCCTATAGGAAAACAGTAGAGAGCCGCTGGAATCAGTGTGGGATACAGGGAAGCCGTAGAGAGCTACTGGAGTCAGTGTGGGCTATAGGGAAACCGTAGAGAGCCACTGGAGTCAGTGTGGACTATAGGGAAACCGCGGCGAGCCACTTGAGACAGTGTGGACTATAGGGAAATCGTAGAGAGCCAGTAGAGTCAGTGTGTGATAAAGGGAAACCGTAGTGAGCCACTGGAGTCAGTATAGGGAAACCTTAGAGAGCAGTTGGAGTCAGTGTAGGCTATAGGGAAACCGTAGAGATCCACTGCAGTCAGTGGGGGCTATGGAGAAATCATAGAGAGCGGCTGGAGTCAGTGTGGGCTATAGGGAGACCGTAGAGAACCACTGGATCCACTGTGGACTATAGGGAAACCGTAGGGAGCCACTGGAATCAGTGTGGGATATAGGGAAACCTTAGAGAGCCGCTGCAGTCAGTGTGGACTATAGGGAAACCATAGAGAGACACTGGTGTCAGTGTGGGCTATAGGGAAACCGCTGAGAGCCACTGGGGTCAGCGTGGGCTATAGGAAAACCGTAGAGAGTCGCTGGAATCAGTGTGGGATATAGGGAAGCCATAGAGAGCCACTGGAGTCAGTGTGGGCTATAGGGAAAGCGTGGAGAGCCACTGGAGTCAGTGTGGACTATAGGAAAACCGTAGTGAGCGACTGGAGTGAGTGTGGACTATAGGGAAACCTTAGAGCGCCACTGCTGTCAGTGTGGACTATAGGGAAACTGTAGAGAGCTACTGGAGTCAGTGTGGGCTTTAGGGAAACCGTAGAGGGCCACTGGAGTCAGGTGTGGACTACAGGGAAACCGTAGAGAGCCACCGGAGTCAGTGTGTGATATGGGGAATCCGCAGAGGGCCACGGGGGTCAGTGTGGTCTATAGGAAAACAGTAGAGAGCATCTGGAAACAGTGTGGGATATAGGGAAGCCGTAGAGTGCTACTGGAGTCAGTCTGGGCTATAGGGAAACCTTACAGAGCCACTGGCGACAGTGTGGA
This sequence comes from Carcharodon carcharias, assembly GCF_017639515.1. Lineage (NCBI taxonomy): Eukaryota > Metazoa > Chordata > Chondrichthyes > Lamniformes > Lamnidae > Carcharodon > Carcharodon carcharias. The sequence goes on from NW_024470890.1 coordinate 207,321, forward strand.
CTATAGGGAAATCGTAGAGAGCTAGTAGAGTCAGTGTGTGATAAAGGGAAACCGTAGGGAGCCACTGGAGTCAGTATGGGGTATAGGGAAATCTTAGAGAGCCGCTGGAGTCAGTGTAGGCTATAGGGAAACCGTAGAGAGCCACTGCAGTCCGTGGTGGCTGTGGGGAAAACATAGAGAGCGGCTGGTGTCAGTGTGGGCTATAGGGAGACCGTAGAGAACCACTGGAACCACTGTGGACTATGGGGAAACTGTAAAGACCCACTGGAGTCAGTGTGGGCTATAGGGAAACCGTAGTGAGCCACTGGAGTCACAGTGGGCCATAGAGAAACCGTAGAGAGCTACTGGAGTCAAGTGTGTACTATAGGGAAACCGTAGAGAGCCACTGGAGACAGTGTGTGATATGGGGAATCCGTAGAGAGCCACTGGAGTCAGTGTAGGGTATAGGGAAACCTTAGAGAGCCGCTGTAGTCAGTGTGGACTATAGGGAAACCCTAGAGAGGCAATGGTGTCAGTGTGGACTTTAGGGAAACCGTAGTGAGCAACTGGCGTCAGTGTGGACTATAGGGAAACCGTAGAGAGCCACTGGTGTCAGTGTGGACTATAGGGAAACCGTAGTGAGCCACTGGAGTCAGGATGGGCCATAGAAAAATCGTAGAGAGTTACTGGAGTCAGTGTGGGATATAGGGAAATCGTACAGAGCCACTGGAGTCAGTGTGGGCTATAGGGAATCTGTAGAGAGCCACTGGAGTCAGTGAGGGCTATAGGGAAACCGTACAGAGCCACTGGAGTCAGTCTGGAATACAGAGAAACCGTAGAGCGCCACTGGAGTCAGTGTGGGATATAGGGAAAACGTGGAGAGCCGCAGGAGACAGTGCGGGCTTTAGGGAAACCGTAGAGAGCAGCTGGAGTCAGTGTGGGCTTTAGGGAAACCGCAGAGAGCAGCTGGAGTCGGTGTGGGCTTTAGCGAAACCGTACAGTGTCAATGGAGTCAGGTGTGGACCACAGGGAAAGCATAGAGAGCCACTGTTGTCAGTGTGGACTATAGGGAAACCTTAGAGAGCCACTGGAGTCAGTGTGGGCTATAGGGAAACCGTAGAGATCCACTGGAGTCAGTGTGGACTATAGGGAAACCGTAGAGAGCCACTGTTGTCAGTGTGGACTATAGCGAAAATGTAGAGAGCCACTGTTGTCAGTGTGGACTATAGGGAAACCGTAGAGAGCCACTGGAGTCAGTGTGGACTATAGGAAAACCGTAGGGAGCCACTGTTGTCAGTGTGGACTATAGGCAAAACGCAGAGAGCGGCTGGAGTCAGTGTGGACTATAGGAAAACTGTAGAGAGCCACTAGAATCAGTGCGTGATATAGGGAAAGCGTAGTGAGCCACTGGAATCAGTGTGGGATATAGGGAAACCGTAGAGAGCCACTGGAGTCAATGTGGACTATAGGGAAACCGTAGAGAGCCACTGGAGACAGTGTGGACTACAGGGAAACCGTAGAGAGCCACTGGAGACAGTGTGGGATATAGGGAAGTCGTAGAGAGACACTGGAGTCAGTGTAGGTTATAGGGAAACCATCGAGGGCCACTGGAGTCAGGTGTGGATTATAAGAAGCCATAGAAACCTACTGGAATCAGTGTGGGCTATAGGGAAACCGGTGAGAGCCAATGGGGTCAGTGAGGACTATAGGAAAACCGTAGAGAGTCACTGGAATCAGTGTGGGATATAGGGAAGCCGTAGAGAGCCACTAGAGTCAGTGTGGGCTACAGGGAAAGCGTGGAGAGCCATTAGTGTCAGTGTGGACTATAGGGAAACCGTAGAGAGCCACTGGTGTCAGTGTGGGCTATAGCAAAACCGTAGGGAGCCACTGGAGTCAGTGTGGACTATAGGGAAACCATGGAGAGCCAATAGTGTCAGTGTGGACTATAGGGAAACCGTAGAGGGCCACTGGTGTCAGTGTGGACTATAGGGAAATCTTAGAGAGCCACTGGAGTCACAGTGGGCCATAAAGAAACCGTAGAGAGCTACTGGAGTCAGTGTGGGCTTTAGGGAAAACGTAGAGAGCCACTGGGGTCAGTGCGGCCTATAGGAATACAGTAGAGAGCCGCTGGAATCAGTGGGGGATATAGGGAAGCCGTAGAGAGCTACTGGAGTCAGTGTGGGCTATAGGGAAACCGTACAGAGCCACTGGAGTCAGTGTGGACTATAGGGAAATCGCAGCAAGCCACTGGAGACAGTGTGGACTATAGGGAAATCGGAGAGAGCCAGTGGGGTCAGTGTGGACTAGAGGGAAAACGTAGAGAGCCACTAGAGTCAGTGTGGGATTTAGGGAAACCTTAGCGAGCCACTGGAGTCAGTGTAGGCTATCGGGAAACCGTAGAGAGCAACTGCAGTCAGTGTGGGTTATGGGGAAAGCGTAGACAGTCGTTGCAGTCCGTTTGGGCTTTAGGGAAACCGTAGAGAGCCGCTGAAGTCACTGTGGGATATAGGGAAAACCTTGAGAGCCGCTGGTGACAGTGTGGACAATAGGGAAAACCTAGAGAGCTGCTGGAGTCATTGTGGACTATAGGGAAACCGTAGAGAGCCACTGGGGTCATTGTGGGCAATAGGAAAACCAGAGAGAGCTGCTGGAACCTGTGTGGGATATAGGGAAGCCATAGAGAGCCACTGGAGTCAGTGTGGGCTATAGAGAAACCGTCGAGGGCCACTGGAGTAAGGTGTGGACTATAAGGCAACCGTAGAGACGTATTGGAATCAGTTTGGGCTATAGGGAAACCGCTGAGAGCCTCTGGGGTCAGTGTGGGCTATAGGAAAACCATAGAGAGCCGCTGGAATCAGTGTGGGATATAGGGAAGCTGTAGAGAGCCAATAGTGTCAGTTTGGCCTATAGGGAAACCATAGAGAGCCACTGGTGTCAGTGTGGACTATAGGAAAACCATAGAGAGCCACTGGAGTCAGTGTGGACTATAGGGAAACCGTAGAGCGCCACTGGTGTCAGTGTGGACAATAGGGAAACTGTAGAGAGCTACTGGAGTCAGTGTGGGCTTTAGGGAAACCGTAGAGGGCCACTGGAGTCAGGTGTGGACTATAGGGAAACCGTAGAGAGCCACTGGAGTAAGTGTGAGATATGGCGAAACCGTAGAGAGCCACTGGGGTCAGTGCGGCCCATAGGAAAATAGTAGAGAGCCGCTGGAATCAGTGGGGGCTATAGGGAAGCCGTAGAGAGCTACTGGAGTCAGTGTGGGCTATAGGGAAACCGTACACAGCCACTGGAGACAGTGTGGGCTATGGGGAAAACATAGAGAACAGCTGGAGTCAGTGTGGGCTATAGAGAAACCGTAGAGAGCCACTGCAGTCAGTGTGGGCTATAGGAAAACCGGAGAGAGCTGCTGGTATCACTGCGGGATATAGGGAAAACCTTGAGAGCCGCTGGAGTCTGTGTGGACAATAGGGAAACCGTAGAGAGCCGCTGGAGTCAGTGTGGACTATAGGGAAACCGTAGAGAGCAGGTGGAGATAGTGTGGGCTTTAGGCAAAACGTACAGGCCCACTGGTGTCAGGTGTGGACTATAATGAAACCGTAGGGACCCACTGGAGTCAGTGTGGGCTATAGGAAAACCGTAGAGAGCCGCTGGAATCAGTGTGGGATATAGGGAAGCCGTAGAGAGCCACCGGAGTCAGTGTGGACTATAGGGAAACCGTAGGGAGCCACTGGAGTCAGTGTGGACTATAGGGAAACCGTAGAGAGCTACTGGAGTCAGTGTGGGATATAGGGAAAATGTGGAGAGCCGCTGGAGACAGTGCGGGCTTTAGGGAAACCGTAGAGAGCAGCTGGAGTCAGTGTGGGCTTTAGGGAAAATGCAGAGGGCCACTGGTGTCAGGTGTGGACTATGGGGAAACCGTAGAGAGCCACTGGGGACAGTGTGGACTATAGGGAAACCGTAGAGAGCCACTGGAGTCAGGTGTGGAATATAAGGAAACCGTAGAGACCCACTGGAGTCAGTGTGGACCATAGGGAAACTGTAGAGAGCCACTGGAGCCAGTGTGGACTATAGGGAAACACTAAAGAGCCACTGGAGTCAGTATGGACTATAGGGAAACCGAAGAGAGCCACTGGGGTCAGGGGGGACTACAGGGAAACCGTAGAGCGCTGCTGGAGGCCGTGTAGCCTATAGGGAAACCAGAGAGAGCCACTGGAGTCAGTGTGGACTATAAGGAAACTGTAGAAAGCCACTGGAGTCAGTGTAGGATATAGGGAAACCGTACAGACCACTGGAGTCAGTGTTGGCTATAGGGAATCTGGAGAGAGCCACTGGAGACAGTGAGGGCTATACGGAAACCGTACAGAGCCACTAGAGTCAGTGTGGGATATAGGTAAACCGTAGAGAGTCGCTGGAGTCACTGTGGGATATAGGGAAAACATGGGGAGCCACAGGAGACAGTGCGGGCATTAGGGAAACCGTAGAGGGTCAATGGACTCAGGCGTGGATTATAGGGAAAGTATAGAGAGCGGCTGGAGTCATTGTGGGTTTTAGGGAAACCGTAGAGAGCCACTGGGGTCAGTGTAGGCAATAGGAAAACCGGAGAGAGCTGCTGGAATCAGTGTGGGATATAGGGAAAACATGGAGAGCCAATGGAGTCAGTGTGAGATATAGGGAAACCGTAGAGAGCCACTGGAGTCAGTGTGGACTATAGGGAAACCTTAGAGAGCTACTGGGGTCAGTGTGGACCATAGGGAAACCGTAGTGAGCCACTGGAGTCAGGATGGGCCATAGAAAAACCGTAGAGAGCCACTGGAGTCGGTGAGGGCTATAGGGAAACCGTACAGAGCCACTGGAGTCAGTCTGGAATACAGAGAAACCATAGAGCGCCACTGGAGTCAGTGTGGGATATAGGGAAACCGTAGAGAGCCACTGGAATCAGTGTGGGATATAGGGAAGCCATAGAGAGCCACTGCAGTCAGTGTGTGCTATAGGGTAACCGAAGAGAGCCACTGGAGTCAGAGTGGACTATAGGGAAACCGTAGAGAGCCACTGGAGACAGTGTGGACTACAGGGAAATCGTAGAGAGCCACTGGAGTCAGTGTGGACTATAGGGAAACTGTAGAGAGCCACTAGAGTCAATGTGTGATATAGGGAAACCGTGGTGAGCCGCTGAAGTCCATGTGGGATATAGGGAAACCTTAGAGAGCCGCTGCAGTCAGTGTAGTCTATAGGGAAACCGTAGAGATCCACGGCAGTCAGTGTGGGCTATGGGGAAAACGTAGGCAGCCGCTGGAGACAGTGTGCACTATAGGAACACCGTAGAGAGCCACTGGAGTCAGTGTGGACTACAGGGAAACTGTAGAGAGCTGCTGGAGGCCGTGTAGGCTATAGGGTAACCAGAGAGAGCCACTGGAGACCATGTGGACTATAGGGAAATCGTAGAGAGCCACCGGGGTCAGTGTGGGATATAGGCAAACCTTAGAGAGCCGCTGGAGTCAATGTAGGCTATTGGGAAACTTTAGAGAGCCACTGAAGTCAGGGCGGGCTATAGGGAAACCGTAGAGAGCCACTGAAGTTAGTTTTGGCATATGGGGAAAACGTGGAGAGCCGCCGGAGTCATCTTGGGATATAGGGAAACCGTAGAGAGCCGCTGAACTCAGTGTGGGATAAAGGGAAACCCTTGAGAGCCGCTGGAGTCAGTGTGAACTATAGGGAAACCGTAGAGAGCCACTGGAGCAAGTCTGGACTATAGGGAAACCCTAAAGAGCCACTGGAGTCAATGTGGACTATAGGGAAACCGAAGAGAGCCACTGGGGTCATTGTGGACTACAGGGAAATCGTAGAGCGTTCCTGGAGGCCGTGTGGGCTATGGGGAAACCAGAGAGAGCCACTGGAGTCAGTGTGGACTATAAGGAAACTGTAGAAAGCCACTGGAGTCAGTGTGGGATATAGGGAAACCGTACAGACCACTGGAGTCAGTGTGGGCTATAGGGAATCTGGAGAGAGCCACTGGAGACAGTGAGGGCTATAGGGAAACCGTACAGAGCCACTGGAGTCAGTGTGGGATATAGGGAAACCGTAGAGAGCCGCTGGAGTCAGTGTGGGCTATAAGGAAACTGTAGAGAGCCACTGGGGTCAGTGTGGACTACAGGGAAACCGTAGAGAGCCACTGGAGTCAGTGTGGGATTTAGGGAAGACATAGAGAGCCACTGCAGTCAGTGTGGACTATAGGAAAACTGTAGAGAGCCACTAGGGTCAGTGTGGACTATAGGGAAACCGTAGAGAGCCACTGGAGTCAATGTGGACTATAGGGAAACCGTAGAGAGCCACTGGACTCAGGGTGGGCCATAGGGAAACCGTAGAGAGCTACTGGAGTCAGTATGGGCTATAGGGAAACCGTAGAGAGCTGCTGGACTCAGTGTGGACTATAGGAAAACCGTAGAGAGCCACTGGAGTCAGTGTGGGCTTTAGGGAATCTGTAGAGAGTCACTGGAGTCAGCGAGGGCTATAGGGAAACCGTACAGAGCCACTGGAGTCAGTGTGGGATGTAGGGAAAACGTAGAGTGCCACTGGAGGCAGTATGAACTATAGGGAAACCGTAGAGAGCTAATGGAGTCAGTGTGGGCTATAGGGAAACTGTAGAGAGCCACTGGAGACAGTGTGCAGTAGAGGAAAACCGTAGAGAGCCACTGGAGTGAGTGTGGGATATAAGGAAACCATACAGAGCCACTGGAGTCAGTGTGGGCTTTAGGGAATCTGTAGAGAGCCACTGGAGTCAGCGAGGGCTATAGGGAAACCGTACAGAACCACTGGAGTCAGTGTGGGATATAGGGAAACCGTAGAGAGCCAATGGAGTCAGTGTGGACTATAGGGAAACCGTAGAGAGCCGCTGGAGTCAATGTGGACTATAGGGAAGCCGTAGAGAGCCGCTGGAGTCAGTGTGGGATAAGGGAAACCGTAGAGATCCACTGGAGTCAGTGTGGGCTATAGAGAAACCGTAGAGAGCCGCTGCAGTCAGTGCGGGCTTTAGGGAAACCGTAGAGAGCAGCTGGAGTCAGTGTGGGCTTTAGGGAAACCGTACAGTGTCAATGGAGTCAGGTGTGGACAATCGGGAAACCGTAGAGAGCAGCTGGAGACAGTGTGGGCTATACGGAAATCGTAGAGAGCCACTGGGGTCAGTGTGGGCAATAGGAAAACCGTAGAGAGCCGCTAGAATCAGTGTGGGATATAGGGAAGACATAGAGAGCCACTGGAGTCAGTGTGGACTACAGGGAGACCGTAGAGAGCCACGGGAGTCAGTGTGGACTATAGGGAAACCGTAGAGAGCCACTGAGGTCAGTGTGGACTATAGGGAAACCGTAGAGAGCCACTAGAGTCAGTGTCTGATATAGGGAAACGGTAGTGAGCCGCTGGAGTCAGTGTAGACTATAGGGAAAACATAGAGAGCCACTGCAGTCAGTATGCGCAATGGGGAAACCTTAGAGAGCTGCTGGAGTCAGTGTGGACTATAGGGAAACTGTAGAGAGCTGCTGGAGACAGTGTGGTCTATAGGGAAACCATAGAGAGCCACCGGTGTCAGTGTGGACTATAGGGAACCCTTAGTGAGCCACTGGTGTCAAGATGGGCCATAGGGAAACCGTAGCGAGCTACTGGAGTCTGTGTGGGCTATAGGGAAACCGTAGAGAGCCGCTGGAGTGAGTGTGGGATATAGGGAAACCGTACAGAGCCACTGGAGTCAGTGTGGGCTTTAGGGAATCTGTAGAGAGCCACTGCAGTCAGCGAGGGCTATAGGGAAACCGTACAGAGCCACTGGAGTCAGTGTGGGATATAGGGAAACCGTAGAGTACCACTGGAGGCAGTGTGGACTAAGGGGAAAATGTAGAGAGCCGCAGGAGTCAGTGTGGACTATAGGTACGCCATAGAGAGCCGCTGGAGTCAGTGTCGGATAAGGGAAACCGTAGAGATCCACTGGAGTCAGTGTGGGCTATAGGGAAACCCTAGAGAGCCGCTGGAGTCAGTATGGGATATAGGGAAACTGTAGAGAGCCACTGGAATCAGTGAGGGCTATAGGGAAATCTTAGAGACACACTGGGGTCAACTGTGGGCTATAGGGAAATAGTAGAGGCACATTCGGGTCAACTGTGGGCTATAGGGAAAGAGTAGAGACACATTGGGGTCAACTGTGGGCTTTGGGAAAGAGTAGAGACACATCGGGGTCAACTGTGGGCTATTTGGAAAGAGTATAGACACATCGGGGTCAACTGTGGGCTATCGGGAAAGAGTAGAGACACATCGGGGTCAACTGTGGGCTATTTGGAAAGAGTAGAGACACATCGGGGTCAACTGTGGGCTTTTGGGAAAGTGTAGCGACACATTGGGGGTCAACTGTGGGCTATAGGGAAAGTGTAGAGACACAATTGGGTCAACTGTGAGCTATAGGTAAAGTGTAGAGACACATTGGGTTCAACTATGGGCGATAGGGAAAGTGTAGAGACACATTGGGGTCAACTGTGGGCTATAGGGAAAGTGTAGAGACACAATTGGGTCAACTGTGAGCTATAGGGAAAGTGTAGAGACACAATTGGATCAACTGTGGGCTATAGGGAAAGTGTAGAGACACAATTGGGTCAACTGTGGGCTATAGGGAAAGTGGAGAGACACAATTGGGTCAACAGTGGGCTATAGGGAAAGTGGAGAGACACAATTGGTCAACTGTGGGCTATAGGGACACCATAGGGAGCCACTGGGGTCAACTGTAGGCTACATCAATAAGGTTGCGAGCCACTAGAGTCACCTGCAGGCTGTAGGGAAACTGTAGAGAGCCACTGGAATCACCTGCAGGTTATAGGGAATCCATAGAGAGTCACTGGGGTCAACCACGAGCTATATGGAAACCATAGAGAGCCGTTGGATTCAACCACAGGTTATAGGGAACCGTAAAGAGCCACTGGGCTCAACCACAAGCTCTAGGGACACCATGGGGAGCCACTGGAGTCAACCATGGGCTGTGCGGAAACCGTAGAGAACCACTGGGTTCAACTGTGGGCTATAGGGCAAGCGTAGAGAGCCACTGGTGTCAACTGTGGGTGACAGAGAAAGTGCAGTAATGGACTGACAATATCATAAGATAATGACAGACTCAAAGACAAATAACTTACCGGCCAATGGGCTGGGAGGGTCGCTGTTGAAGTACCTCTTAGAGAAACATAAAAGGTAGAGAACAAAATGAAGAATGATGATTGGGATCCGAAATGGAGTCCTGAAAAACACCGAGAAAGTAGTCATTACGGGCACATTGCTGATGGAAAGGTAAGAAACTGAACATTGTGATTTGTAGGGACATCCCAAACTGGGAATATTCAGGCAACCGGGGAATGTAGACTGGCATTGTTTAAAGAGCCAGCAGACAGTAGTCTCGAGTGCCGCAGGCAGATACACAGGGAAACAATTTGTATGTTGACATTTTCTTTGTGTGTTCGGAAGTCGGTGAATGGGAAATGTTAATATGTGTGGAGTGTATCTGCTGGAAGTTTTACGAAATGTGTGTGAGTCAAAGGAGAAAGTAAAAGAAGTTATAGCAAAAATCAGAATTTGAGTGATGATATTAAAGGGGAAGCGCACTTTATTTTGAAATGTTTGGAGTCATTATAATTAAATCTGATAAAAACAAAAAAACTGCAGGTGCTGGAAATCCAAAACAAAAAGAGAATTACCTGGAAAAACTCAGCAGGTCTGGCAGCATCGGCGGAGAAGAAAAGAGTTGACATTTCGAGTCCTCATGGTTCTGTTGAACCTGCTGAGTTTTTCCAGGTAATTCTATAATTAAATCTGAGTTGGATTGGATTGGCCTTGGCTTACAACTTTGGCCTAAAGTTTGAAGATATTTTTTAAAAATTCATTCCGGGAATATGGGCTTCGCTGGCTGGGCCAGCATTTATTACCCATCCCGAGTTGCCCTTGAGAAGGTGGTGCTGAGCTGCCTCCTTGAACCGCTGTAGTCCATGTGGAGTAGGTACACCCACAGTGCTGTTAGAGAGGGAGTTCCAGGATTTTGTCCCAGCGACAGTGATAGTGAGTGACTTGGGGGAGAACTTCCAGGTGATGGTGTTCCCATCTATCTGCTGCCCTTGTCCTACTTGGTGGTAGACGTCATAGGTTTGGAAAGAGCTGTAGAAGAGGCCTTGCTGAATTCCTGCAGCGCATCTTGCAGATGATACACACTGCTGCTACTGTGTGTCAGTGATGGAGGGAGTGAATGTTTGCGGATGGGGTGCCAATCAAGCAGACGGCTTTGTCCTGGATGATCTTGAGCTTCTTGAGTGTTGTGGGAGCTGCGCTCATCCAGCTAAGTGGAGAGCATTCCATCACACTCTTGACTTGTGCCTTGTAGATGGTGGACAGGCTTTGGGGAGTCAGGAGGTGAATTACTTGACTCAAGATTCCGAGCCTCGGACCTGCTATTGCAGCATTTATGTGGGGTGTCCAGTTCAGTTTCTCGTCAATGGTAACCCCCAGGATGTTGATAATGGGGGATTCAGTGATGGTAATACCATTGAATGTCAAGGGGCCATAGTTAGATTCTCTCTTGTTGGGAATGGTCATTGCCTGGCTCTTGTGTGGCGCGAATGTTTCTTACCACTTGTCAGCCCAAGCCTGGATATTGTTCAGATCTTGTTGCATTTGGGCATGGACTGCTTCAGTATCTGAGGAGTTGCGAATGGTGCTGAACATTGTGCAATCATCAGCGAACATCTCACTTCTGACCTTATGATGGAAGGAAGGTCATTGATGAAGTAGCGGAACATGATTGGGCCGAGGACACTACCCTGAGGAACTCCTGCAGTGATGTCCAGGAGCTGAGATGGCTGATCGCCAACAACCACAATCATGTAATAGTTTCATTATCATCATCAGACTTTCAATTTCATTTTTTTTTTATTGAATTCAACCACAACCATCTTCCTTTGTGCTGGGTATGACTACAACCAGCGGAGAGTTTTCCCCCTGATTCCCATCGACTCCAGTTTTGCTAGGGCTCCTTGATGCCACACTCGGTCAAATGCGAAGGGCAGTCACTCTCACCTCACCTTGGGAGTTCAGCTCTTTTGTCCGTGTTTGAACCAAGGCTGTAATGAGGTCAGAGCTAAGTGGCCCTGACGGAACCCAAACTGGGCATCAGTGAACAGGTTAATGTTAAGCAAGCGCCACTTGACAGCACTCTTGATGCCCCCTTCCATTACTTTATTGATGATCGAGAGTAGGGTGGTAATTGGCCGGTTTGGATTTGCTCTGCTTTGTGTATACAGGACATACCTGGGCAATTTTCTACAGATTGTGATTACCGATTGTGTTCGCGTACACTTCAGCTGCTGCTGGTGGCCCACAGTGCCTCATGGATGCCCAGTCTAGAGTTGCTAGATCTGTTCAAAGTTTATCCCATTTAGCACGGTGGTAGTGAGGGTGTCCTCAATGTGAAGGTGGGACTTCGTCTCCACAATGAGTATGTGGTGGTCACTCCTACTGATACTGTCATGGACAGCTGCATCTGCGGTAGGCAGGTTGGTGAGGATGAGGTCAAGTATATTTTTCCCTCTTGTTGGTTCCCTCACCACGTGCCGCAGACCCAGTCTAGCAGTTATGTCTTTTAGGACTCGGCCAGCTCAGTCAGTAGCGGTGCTACCGAGCCATTCTTGGTGGCAGACATTGAAGTACAGAGTATATTCTGTGCCCTTGCCACCGTCAGTGCTTCCTCCAAGTGATGTTCAACATGGAGGGGCACTGATTCATCAGCTGAGAGAGGGCAGTACGTGGTCATCAGCTGGAGGTTTCCTTGTTCATGTTTGACCTGATGTCATGAGACATCATGGGGTCGGGAGTCGATGTGGAGGACTCCCAGGGCAACTCCCTCCACACTGTATACCACTGTGCTGTCACCTCTGCTGGGCCTGTCCTGCTGGTGGAACAGGACATACCCAGGGATGGTGATGGTGATGATGGTGTCTGGGACATTATCTGCAAGGCATGATTCCATGAGGATGACTATGTCAGGCTGTTGTTTGACTAGTCTGTGAGGCAGCTCTCCCAATTTTGGCTCTAGACCCAGATGTGAGTAAGGGGGACTTTGCAGGGTCGACAGCCATGAAAGCCTTTGTCATTTCCGTTGCCGAGATCAATGCCGGGTGGTCCATCTGGTTTCATTCCTTTTTTGTGACTTTGTAGCTGTTTGTAAAAACTGAGTGGCTTGGTAGGCCATTTCAGAGTCAACCACATTGACCACGGGTCTGGAGTCACGTGTAGGCCCCACCGGGTAAGGATGGCACACTAGTGATCCTGATGAGTTTTTACAACAATAGTTTAATGGTCAACATCAGACTTTTAATTCCAGATTTTTATTGAATTCGATTCCACCATCTGCTGTGGCGAGATTCCCAAAGATTTCCCCTGGGTCTCTGGGTAGGCCAGCAACAATATCACTGCGCCAATGCCTCCTCCCAGTGCTGGGGTCAGTGCATGGCCCTTCACTTTTTATCATTTATATAAATGACTTGGCTGAAGGGACCGAAGATATGGTTGCTAAATTTGTTGATGATACAAAGATAGATGGGAAAGCAAATTGTGAAGAGGATGTAAAAAGGCTACAAAGAGACAGAGATAGGTTAAGTAAATGGGCAAATACCTGGCAGATGGAGTATAATGTGGGCAAAGCTGAAATTGTTCATTTTGGCAGGAAGAATAAAAATAAGCTTATTATCTAAATGGTGAGAGATTGCAGAGCTCTGAGATTCAGAGGGACCTGGGTGTCCGAGAGCATGAATCACAGAATGTTAGTATGTAGGTAGAGCTGGTAGTTAGGAAAGCTAATAGAATGTTATCATTTATTGTGAGGGGAATTGCAGGGAGGTTATTCTTCAGTTGTACAGGGCAATGGTGAGATCGAGAGTGAGATCTAGAGTATTGTGTAACCTCCTCCAGCACCGACAACCCTCCCTATCTCTGTCACAAAACAAAAACAGAATTACCTGGAAATACTCAACAGGTCTGGCAGCATCGGCGGAGATGAACAAAGTTGACGTTTCGAGTCCTCATGACCCTTCGACAGAACTAAGTAAAAAGAGGACAGGGGTGAAATATAAGCTGGTTTAAGGTGGAGGGTGGGGGGAGAGAAGTTGGGGGGGGTGCTGTTGGCCGTGTGGTTGTAGGGACAAGCAAGCAGTGATAGGAGCAGATAATCAAAAGATGTCACAGACAAAAGAACAAAGAGGTGTTGAAGGTGGTGATATTATCTAAAGGAATGTGCTAATTAAGAATGGATGGCAGGACACACAAGGTACAGCTCTAGTGGGGATGGGGTGGAATAAGACTAACAGGGCATAAAAGTTATAGATATAAAAATAATGGAAATAGGTGGGAAAAGAAAAATATAAATTATTGGATAAAACAAAAGGGAGGGGGAAGAAACGGAAAGGGGGTGGGGATGGAGGAGGGAGTTCAAGATCTAAAGTTGTTGAACTCAATATTCAGCCCGGAAGGCTGTAAAGTGCCTAGTCGGAAGATGAGGTGCTGTTCCTCCAGTTTGCGTTGGGCTTCACTGGAACAATGCAGCAAACCAAGGACAGACATGTGGGCAAGAGAGCAGGTTGGAGTGTTAAAATGGCAAGTGACAGGGAGGTCTGGGTCATTCTTGCGGACAGACCGAAGGTGTTCTGCAAAGCGGTCGCCCTGTCTGTGTTTGGTCTCTCCAATGCAGAAGAGACCACATGGGCAGCAACGAATACAGTAGGCTAAATTGAAGCAAGTGCAAGTGAAATGCTGCTTCACTCGAAAGGAGTGTTTGGGCCCTTGGACGGTGAGGAGAGAGGAAGTGAAGGGGCAGGTGTTGCATCTTTTGCGTGGGCATGGGGTGGTGCCATAAGTGGGGGTTGAGGAGTAGGGGGTGATGGAGGAGTGGACCAGGGTGTCCCGGAGGGTATGATCCCTACGGAATGACGCCGGAGGGGTGAAGGGAAGATGTGTTTAGTGGTGGCATCCTGCTGGAGTTGGCGGAAATGGCGGAGGATGATCCTTTGAATGCGGAGGCTGGTCGGGTGATAAGTGAAGACAAGGGGGACCCTATCATGTTTCTGGGAGGGAGGAGAAGGCGTGAGGGAGAATACATGGGAGATGGGCTGGACACGGCTGAGGGCCCTGTCAACCACCGTGGGTGGAAAACCTCGGTTAAGGAAGAAGGAGGACATGTCAGAGGAACTGTTTTTGAAGGTAGCATCATCAGAACAGATGCGACGGAAGCGAAGGAACTGAGAGAATGGGATGGAGTCCTTACAGGAAGCGGGGTGTGAGGAGCTGTAGTCGAGGTAGCTGTGGGAGTCGGTAGGCTTGTAATGGATATTGGTGGACAGTCTATCACCAGAAATTGAGACAGAAAGGTCAAGGAAGGGAAGGCAAATGTCAGAGATGGACCATGTGAAAATGATGAAGGGGTGGAGATTGGAAGCAAAATTAATAAATTTTTCCAGGTCCCGACGAGAGCATGAAACAGCACCGAAGTAATCATCGATGTACCGGAGAAAGAGTTGTGGGAGGGGACCGGAGTAGGACTGGAACAAGGAATGTTCCACATACCCCATAAAGAGACAGGCATAACTGGGGCCCATGCGGGTACCCATAGCCACACCTTTTATTTGGAGGAAGTGAGAGGAGTTAAAGGAGAAATTGTTTAGTGAGAGAACAAGTTCAGCCAGACGGAGGAGAGTAGCGGTGGATGGGGATTGTCCTTCCCTTCCCTTCCTTGACCTCTCTGAATCAATTTCTGGTGATAGACTGTCCACCAATATCCATTACAAGCATACCGACTCCCACAGCTACCTCGACTACAGCTCCTCACACCCCACTTCCTGTAAGGACTCCATCCCATTCTCTCAGTTTCTTCGTCTCCGTCGCATCTGTTCTGATGATGCTACCTTCAAAAACAGTTCCTCTGACATGTCCTCCTTCTTCCTTAACCGAGCTTTTCCACCCACGGTCGTTGACAGGGCCCTCAACCGTGTCCGGCCCATCTCCCGCGCATCCGCCCTCATACCTTCTCCTCCCTCCCAGAAACATGATAGGGTCCCCCTTGCCCTCAATTATCACCCCACCAGCCTCCGCATTCAAAGGATCATCCTCCGCCATTTCCGCCAACTCCAGCATGATGCCACCACCAAACACATCTTCCCTTCACCCCCACCCCGGCCGCATTCCGTAGGGATTGTTCCCTCCGTGACACCCTGGTCCACTCCTCCATCACCCCCTACTCCTCAACCCCCTCCTATGGCACCACCCCATGCCCACGCAAAAGATGCAACACCTGCCCCTTCACTTCTTCTCTCCTCACCGTCCAAGGGCCCAAACACTCCTTTCAAGTGAAGCAGGATTTCGCTTGCATTTCCACCAACTTAGTCTACTGCATTCGTTGCTCCCAATGTGGTCTCCTCTACATTGGAGAGACCAATCACAGACAGGGGGACCAGTTTACAGAACACCTTCGGTCTGTCTGCAAGAATGACCCAGACCTCCCTGTCGTTTGCCATTGTAACACTCCAACCTGCTCTCTTGCCCACATGTCTGTCCTTGGCCTGCTGCATTGTTCCAGTGAAGCCCAACGCAAACTGGAGGAACAGCACCTCATCTTCCGACTAGGCACTTTACAGCCTTCTGAACTGAATATTGAGTTCAACAACTTTAGATCTTGAACTACCTCCCCTATCCCCACCCCCTTTCCGTTTCTTCCCCCTGCCTTTTGTTTTTTCCAATAATTGATATTGATTTTGCTTTGCCCACCTATTTCCATTATTTTTATATCTATACCTTTTATGCCCTGTTTGTCTTATTCCACCCCACCCCCACTAGAGCTGTACCTTGTGTGTCCTGCCATCCATTCTTAATTAGCACATTCCTTTAGATAATATCACCACCTTCAACACCTCTTTGTTCTTTTGTCTGTGACATCTTTTGATTATCTGCTCTGATCATTGCTTGCTTGTCCCTACAACCACACCCCCACCCCACCTTAAACCAGCTTATATTTCACCCCTCTCCTATTTTTACTTAGTTCTGTTGAAGGGTCATGAGGACTCGAAATGTCAACTTTGTTCATCTCCGCCGAGTTTTTCCAGGTAATTCTGTTTTTGTTTTGGATTTTCAGCATCCGCAGTTTTTTGTTTTTATCTCCCTCTCTCTGTAACCTCCTCCAGCCCCTATAACCCTCCATATTTCTGTAAACTCCTCTAAATTCTAAAACCCTCCCTATCTCTGTAAACTCCTGCAGCCCCTAGAACCCTCCCTATTTCCGTAAGCTCCTCTAGCTTCTAAAACCCTACCTATCACTGTACCTCTTCTAGCCTCAACAACACCCCCACACCCCCTATGTCTGTAACCTCCTCCAGCCACTACTATACTCCCTATCCCTGTAAAATACTCCAGCCCCGAAAGCCCTCCATATTTCTGTAACCTCCTCCAGCCCTAAAACCCTCCCTCTGACTGTAACCTCCTCCAGCCTCAACAACAGTTACTATCTCTGTAACCTCTTCCAGCCCCAACAACCCTCCCATCTCTGTAATCTCGTCCAGCATCTACATCCCTCCCTACCTCTGTAACCTCCTCCAGCAGCTACAACCCCCCCCCACCTTTTCTGTAACTTCCTCCAACACCTACAACCCTCCCTATCTCTGAAACATCCTGCAGCCCCTACAATTCTCCCTATCCCTGTAAATATTCCGGCCCCAACAGCCCTCCCTATTTCTGTAACCTCCTCCAGGCAATACAACCCTACTCATCTCTGTAATCTTGTTCAGTGTCTACAACCTCTGATTCTATGTAACCTACTCCAGCCCCAACAACCCTCCCTATCTCTTCTCCCTCTACAGACCCTACAACTCTCTCTATCTCGGTAACCACCTACAGCCCTGACAACCTAGCCTATTTCTGTAACCTCCTCCAGCACCAGAACCCTCCCTATCTCTGAAAACTGCACCAGCCCCTACAACCCTCCCAAACTCTGTAACCTCCTCCAGGATTTACAACCGCCGTATCTCTGTAACCTCCTCCAGCATCTTCAACTCTCCCCATCTCTGTAACCTCCTCCAGCCACTAAAACCCTAACTACCTCTGCAAACTATTCTAGTCCCTACTACATGCCCAATCTGTAACCTCCTCCAACCCCTACAATTCTCCCTATCCCTGTAAATTAGTCCAGTCCCAATAGCCCTCACTATTTCTGTAACCTCCTCTAGCCTCTACAACCCTCCCTATCTCTGTAGCCTCCTCCAGCACCTACAAGCCTCCCTATCTCTATAACCTCCTGTCACTACAAACCACCCGATCTATGGGGTTAACAGTCAGGAGCAAGAGTGTAGAGACATTCATGGTGTTTATAGTCAGGAGTGAGAATGTAGAGATACTCCAGGAGTTTAGAGTCAGGAGTCAAACAGCAGAGACAGACCTGGAGTTGACTTTCATGAGTTTGAGAGTAGAGACACTCCTGGAGTTTACAGTCAGGAGGGACAGATTAGAGACCATCCTGGAGATGACAGTCACGAGCGAGAGAGTACAGAAACCCCTGGGACTTAGTCGGGAGTGAGAGCTTAGAGACACACTTGGGGTTTACAGTCTGGAGTGAGGGTGTTGAGACACTGCTCGGGGTTAGAGTCAGGAATGAGAAAACAGAGACACTAGGAGTGAGAGAAAGGAGTGAAAGTGTATAGGCACTCCTTAGGTTTACAGTCAGGAGTGAGAGAGCAGCGTTACTCCTTGGCTCTTGAGTCAGGAGTGAGGAAGCAGAGACAGTCCTGGAGTTGACATTCAGGAGGGACAGAGTAGAGAGCAACCTGGAGTTGACATTCATGAGTGAGAGTGTAGAGACACTCCTGGGGATTACAGACAGCAGTGAGAGAGTGGAGACACTCCTGGTCTCCTGGTGTTTATAGTCAGAATTGAGAGAGTAGAGACACTGCTGGTCTCCTGGGGTTTACAGTCAGGAGTGAGAGAGTAGAGACACTCCTGGGGTTTACAGTCAGGAGTGAGATATTAGAGACACTCCTGGTCTCCTGGGGTTTACGGTCAGGAGTGAGACAGTCGAGACACTCCTGGTCTCCTGATGTTTACGGTCAGGAGTGAGAGAGTAGAGACACTCCTGGTGTTTATAGTCAGAAGTGAGAGAGTAGAGACTCTCCTGGTCTCCTGGTGTTTACAGTCAGGAGTGAGAGTGTGGAGACACTCCTGGTGTTTATAGTCAGGAGTGAAAGAGTAGAGACACACCTTGGTCTCCTGGTGTTTATAAGTGAGCAGCGAGAGTGTAGAGACACTCCTGGGGTTTATAGTCAGGAGTGAGAGAGTAGGGACAGTCCTAGGGTTTACAGTCAGGATTGAGGGAGTAGAGACTCTCCTGGTGTTTACAGTTAGGAGTGAAAGATTAGAGACACTCTGGTCTCCTGGTGTTTTTAGTCAGGAGTGAGAAATTAGAGACACTTCTGGTCTCCTGGTGATAACAGTTAGGAGTGAGAGAGTAGAGACACTCCTGGTCTCCTGGTGTTTATAGTCAGGAGTGAGAGAGTAGAGACACTCCTGGTCTCCTGGTGTTTATAGTCAGGAGTGAGAGAGTGGAGACACTCCTGGTCTCCTGGTGTTTATAGTCAGGAGTGAGATAGTAGAGACACTCCTGGTCTCCTGGTGTTTATAATCAGGAGAGAGAGTGCAGAGACGCTCCTGGTCTCCTGGTGTTTATAGTCAGGAGTGAGAGAGTGGAGACACTCCTGGTCTCCTGGTGTTTATAGTCAGGAGTGAGAGAGTAGAGACACTCCTGGTCTCCTGGTGTTTATAGTCAGGAGTGAGAGAGTAGAGACACTCCTGGTCTCCTGGTGTTTATAGTCAGGAGTGAGAGAGTAGAGACACTCCTGGTCTCCTGGTGTTTATAGTCAGGAGTGAGAGAGTAGAGACACTCCTGGTCTCCTGGTGTTTATAGTCAGGAGTGAGAGAGTGGAGACACTCCTGGTCTCCTGGTGTTTATAGTCAGGAGTGAGAGTAGAGATCTCCTGGTGTTTATAGTCAGGAGTGAGAGAGTAGAGACACCCCTGGTCTCCTGGTGTTTATAGTCAGGGGTGAGAGAGTAGAGACACTCCTGGTCTCCTGGTGTTTATAGTCAGGAGTGAGAGAGTAGAGACACTCCTGGTCTCCTGGTGTTTATTGTCAGGAGTGAGAGAGTGGAGACACTCCTGGTCTCCTGGTGTTTATAGTCAGGAGTGAGAGTAGAGATCTCCTGGTGTTTATAGTCAGGAGTGAGAGAGTAGAGACACCCCTGGTCTCCTGGTGTTTATAGTCAGGAGTGAGAGAGTAGAGACACTCCTAGTCTCCTGGTGTTTATAGTCAGGAGCGAGAGAGTAGAGACACTCCTGGTCTCCTGGTGTTTATAGTCAGGAGTGAGAGAGTAGAGACACTCCTGGTCTCCTGGTGTTTATAGTCAGGAGTGAGAAAGTAGAGACACTCCTGGTCTCCTGGTGTTTATAGTCAGGAGTGAGAGAGTAGAGACACTCCTGGTCTCCTGGCGTTTATAGTCAGGAGTGAGAGAGTAGAGACACTCCTGGGGTTTACAGTCAAGAGTGAGAGAGTAGAAAAACTCCTGGGGTTTACAGTCAGGAGTGAGAGTGTAGAGACGCTCCTGGTCTCCTGGTGTTTATAGTCAGGAGTGAGAGAGTAGAGACACTCCTGGTCTCCTGGCGTTTATAGTCAGGAGTGAGAGAGTAGAGACACTCCTGGGGTTTACAGTCAAGAGTGAGAGAGTAGAAAAACTCCTGGGGTTTACAGTCAGGAGTGAGAGTGTAGAGACGCTCCTGGTCTCCTGGTGTTTACAGTCAGGAGAGAGAGAGTACAGACACTCTTGGGGTTTACAGTCTGGAGTGAGAGAGTAGAGACACTCCTGGTCTCCTGGTGTTTATAGTCAGATGTGAGAGTGTAGAGATACTCCTGGAGTTTACAGTCAGGAGTGAGCGGGTGGAGACTCTCCTGGTCTCCTCGTGTTTATAGTCAGATGTGAGAGTGTAGAGATACTCCTGGAGTTTACAGTCAGGAGTGAGAGTGTAGCGACACTCCTGGTCTCCTGGTGTTTATAGTCAGGATTGAGAGAGTAGGGACATTCCTGGTGTTTACAGTCAGGAGTGAGAGATTAGGGACATTCCTGGGGTTTACAGTCAGGAGTGAGGGAGTAGAGACACTCCTCGTGTTTATAGTCAGGAGTGAAAGAGTAGAGACACTCCTCGTGTTTATAGTCAGGAGTGAGAGAGTAGAGACACACCTTGGTCTCCTGTTGTTTATACTCAGCAGTGAGAGAGTAGAGACACTCCTGGGGTTTACAGTCAGGAGTGAGAGAGTAGGGACATTCCTGGGGTTTACAGTCAGGAGTGAGGGAGTAGAGACACTCCTGGTCTACTGGTGTTTATAGTCAGGAGTGAGAGAGTAGAGACATTCCTGGGGTTTACAGTCAGGAGTGAGAGAGTAGAGACACTCCTGGTGTTTACAGTCAGGAGTGAGAGAGTAGAGACACTCCTGGTTTCCTGTTGTTTATAACCATGAGTGAGAGTGTAGAGGCATTTCTGGGGTTTACAGTCAGGAGTGAGAGTGTAGAGACACTCCTGGGGTTTATAGTCAGGAGTGAGAGAGTAGAGACACTCCTGGTGTTTATAGTCAGGAGTGAGAGAGTGAAGACACTCCTGGTCTCCTGGGGTTTACAGTCAGGAGTGAGAGTGTAGAGACACTCCTGGGGTTTACAGTCAGGAGTGAGAGAGTAGGGACATTCCTGGGGTTTACAGTCAGGAGTGAGGGAGTAGAGACACTCCTGGTCTACTGGTGTTTATAGTCAGGAGTGAGAGAGTAGAGACATTCCTGGGGTTTACAGTCAGGAGTGAGAGAGTAGAGACACTCCTGGTGTTTACAGTCAGGAGTGAGAGAGTAGAGACACTCCTGGTTTCCTGTTGTTTATAACCATGAGTGAGAGTGTAGAGGCACTTCTGGGGTTTACAGTCAGGAGTGAGAGTGTAGAGACACTCCTGGGGTTTATAGTCAGGAGTGAGAGAGTAGAGACACTCCTGGTGTTTATAGTCAGGAGTGAGAGAGTGAAGACACTCCTGGTCTCCTGGGGTTTACAGTCAGGAGTGAGAGTGTAGAGACACTCCTGGTCTCCCAGTGTTTATAGTCAGGTGTGAGAGTGTAAAGGCTCTCCTGGGCTCCTGGTGTTTATAATCAGGAGTGAGAGAGTAGAGACACTCCTGGGGTTTACAGCCAGGAGTGAGAGTGTAGAGGCACTCCTGGGATTTACAATCAGGAGTGAGAGTGTAGAGGCACTCCTGGGATTTACAGCCAGGATTGAGAGAGTAGAGACACTCCTGGGGTTTACAATCAGGAGTGAGAATGTAGAGACACTGCAGAGGTTTACAGTCAGGAGTGAGAGTGTAGAGACACTGCAGAGGTTTACAGCCAGGAGTGAGAGAGTAGAGACACTCCTGGTCTCCTGGGGTTTACAGTCAGGAGTGAGAGAGTAGAGACACTCCTGGGGTTTACAGCCAGGAGTGAGAGAGTAGAGACACTCCTGGGGTTTACAGTCAGGAGTGAGAGAGTAGAGACACTTCTGGTCTCCTGGTGTTTATAGTCAGGAGTGAGAGAGCAGAGACACTCCTGGGGTTTACAGCCAGGAGTGAGAGAGTAGAGACACTCCTGGGGTTTACAGCCAGGAGTGAGAGTGTAGAGACACTCCTGGGGTTTACAGCCAGGAGTGAGAGTGTAGAGACACTCCTGGGGTTTACAGCCAGGAGTGAGAGTGTAGAGACACTCCTGGGGTTTACAGCCAGGAGTGAGAGAGTAGAGACACTCCTGGGGTTTACAGTCAGGAGTGAGAGAGTAGAGACACTCCTGGGGTTTACAGTCAGGAGTGAGAGAGTAGAGACACTCCTGGGGTTTACAGCCAGGAGTGAGAGAGTATAGACACTCCTGGGATTTACAGCCAGGAGTGAGAGTGTAGAGACACCGTTGGGCAGTAGCAGGCCATGCTGCAGGGATCGTCATGGTGTCCATGTTGTTGTCCCACTCCAGGGACGGGCTGTGTGCTCCACTGGGCTAATGCTCAGTTTGGTGTGCTGGGTGTTTTCACAGTCACTGTCCATGTGTTTGTCTGTGTCTGTAACAGGCTGCACATGGGATGGTCATGGTCAACGGGGGCATCTGCAGCCTGTATTTGGGAAATACATAATAAATGGGAAGTTACATGAAGATTTTCTTGCGATGGTGGGCGTTGTTCAACTCATTAGATGACCATCCACATAGCCCCCAGATGGGGTACGGGCACCTCAGCAGTGATGGTTTCGGGGAGAGGGTAGCAATGTTGACCACAACATCTTCGGTAGGCTGGAGAATAAGAGGAGAGAGCTGTCATGGTGATGTTCCTGGTAGATTTGTGGGACGCAGACTGTGAGAGGGCAAGCATCAAAGCTGGTCACGAAGTAACAGTGCAAATCCACCACCTTTCTCTCTCGGAGTTAGGGCGCAGTGAGAAACCAAATGTCGAAGTGAATCTGAATGGGTGGGGTCTCAGGCAGTGTGGGAGGAGCACACTGCTGGAATTTCTCTGCGCACCCTCTAACCTATTGGTGCCACAAGAGCAAACTGGAATCTGAGCTGAGAGAAAGGAGGAAGACATCCCTGTGAAGATAGCCATTGGAACCCATGCCTTTTTCAGCTCTGTTCCAGAAAAACACAGGAGTCTCTGGTTTAACATCACAGTCACTGCATTGTAACATTAACACACAGGGATGTGCAATTTGGAAGACAGGCAACCATCAAGCAGGCCCAGGTGCTGCTTTTACAGCATCGCATCAATGAAAGATTTTCATGTGATTTCCAGAATCAGCCTTCATAATGAGCCAAAGGGCATCCGGTCACTAACCATGAGCAACTTCTTGTTAATGAGTATGCCAGGCCTGAGATTGGAGCAAAACAAAAACAGAATTACCTGGAAAAACTCAGCAGGTCTGGCAGCATCGGCGGAGAAGAAAAGAGTTGACGTTTCGAGTCCTCATGACCCTTCGACAGAACTTGAGTTCGAGTCCAGGAAAGAGCTGAAATATAAGCTGGTTTAAGGTGTGTGTGTGGGGGGCGGAGAGATAGAGAGACAGAGAGGTGGAGGGGGTTGGTGTGGTTGTAGCGACAAACAAGCAGTGATAGAAGCAGATCATCAAAAGATGTCAACAACAATAGTACAATAGAACACATAGGTGTTAAAGTTAAAGTTGGTGATATTATCTAAACGAATGTGCTAATTAAGAATGGATGGTAGGGCACTCAAGGTATAGCTCTAGTGGGTTTTTTTTTATATTTTATATAATGGAAATAGGTGGGAAAAGGAAAATCTTTATAATTTATTGGGAAAAAAAAAAAGGGGGTAACAGAAAGGGGGTGGGGATGGGGGAGGGGACTCACGACCTAAAGTTGTTGAATTCAATATTCAGTCCGGAAGGCTGTAAAGTCCCTAGTCGGAAGATGAGGTGTTGTTCCTCCAGTTTGCGTTGGGCTTCACTGGAACAATGCAGCAAGCCAAGGACAGACATGTGGGCAAGAGAGCAGGGTGGAGTGTTAAAATGGCAAGCGACAGGGAGGTTTGGGTCATTCTTGCGGACAGACCGCAGGTGTTCTGCAAAGTGGTCGCCCAGTTTACGTTTGGTCTCTCCAATGTAGAGGAGACCACATTGGGAGCAACGAATGCAGTAGACTAAGTTGGGGGAAATGCAAGTGAAATGCTGCTTCACTTGAAAGGAGTGTTTGGTCCTTGGACGGTGAGGAGAGAGGAAGTAAAGGGGCAGGTGTTGCATCTTTTGCGTGGGCAAGGGGTTGTGCCATAGGAGGGGGTTGAGGACAAGGGTGTAGGAGTGGACCAGGGTGATCGGAGGGACAAGGCTGTATGCGATAAGGGGGTAAGGGAAGGCTGTATTCAGGTACAAGGCTGAATCAGCGACAAGGCTGTATCAGCGACAAGGCTGTATCAGTTACAAGGCTGTATCAGGTACAAGGCTCTATCAGCGACAAGGCTGTATCAGTGACAAGGTTGTATCAGATACAAGGCTGTATCAGGTACAAGGCTGTATCAGCGACAAGGCTGTATCAGTGACAAGGCTGTATCAGGTACAAGGCTGTATCAGGTACAAGGCTGTATCAGCGACAAGGCTGTATCAGCGACAAGGCTGTATCAGGTACAAGGCTGTGTCAGTGACAAGGCTGTGTCAGCGACAAGGCTGTATCAGCGACAAGGCTGTATCAGTGACAATGCTGTATCAGTGACAAAGCTGTATCAGGTACAAGGCTGTATCAGTGACAAGGCTGTATCAGTGACAAGGCTGTATCAGGCACAAGGCTGTACCAGCGACAAGGCTGTATCAGCGACAAGGCTGTATCAGTGACAAGGCTGTATCAGGTACAAGGCTGTATCAGGTACAAGGCTATAACAGCGACAAGGCTGTATCAGCGACAAGGCTGTATCAGGTACAAGGCTGTATCAGGTACAAGGCTGTATCAGCGACAAGGCTGTATCAGTGACAAGGCTGTATCAGCGACAAGGCTGTATCAGCGACAAGGCTGTATCAGGTACAAGGCTGTATCAGGTACAAGGCTGTATCAGCGACAAGGCTGTATCAGCGACAAGGCTGTATCAGGTACAAGGCTGTATCAGCGACAAGGCTGTATCAGGTACAAGGCTGTACCAGTGACAAGGCTGTATCAGTGACAAGGCTGTATCAGGTACAAGGCTGTATCAGCGACAAGGCTGTATCAGGTTCAAGGCTGTATCAGCGACAAGGCTGTATCAGGTACAAGGCTGTATTAGTGACAAGGCTGTAACAGTGATAAGGCTGTATCAGGTACAAGGCTGTATCAGCGACAAGGCTGTATCAACGACAAGGCTGTATCAGGTACAAGGCTGTATCAGGGCCAAGGCTGTATCAGGTACAAGGCTGTATCAGGTACAAGGCTGTATCAGGTACAAGGCTGTATCAGCGACAAGGCTGTATCAGCGACAAGGCTGTATCAGGTACAAGGCTGTATCAGGTACAAGGCTGTATCAGCGACAAGGCTGTATCAGCGACAAGGCTGTATCAGCGACAAGGCTGTATCAGCGACAAGGCTGTACCAGCGACAAGGCTGTATCAGTGACAAGGCTGTATCAGGTACAAGGCTGTATCAGCGACAAGGCTGTATCAGCGACAAGGCTGTATCAGGTACAAGGCTGTATCAGGTACAAGGCTCTATCAGCGACAAGGCTGTATCAGTGACAAGGCTGTATCAGATACAAGGCTGTATCAGGTACAAGGCTGTATCAGCGACAAGGCTGTATCAGCGACAAGGCTGTATCAGGTACAAGGCTGTATCAGGTACAAGGCTGTATCAGCGACAAGGCTGTATCAGCGACAAGGCTGTATCAGGTACAAGGCTGTGTCAGTGACAAGGCTGTGTCAGCGACAAGGCTGTATCAGCGACAAGGCTGTATCAGTGACAATGCTGTATCAGTGACAAAGCTGTATCAGGTACAAGGCTGTATCAGTGACAAGGCTGTATCAGTGACAAGGCTGTATCAGGCACAAGGCTGTACCAGCGACAAGGCTGTATCAGCGACAAGGCTGTATCAGTGACAAGGCTGTATCAGTGACAAGGCTGTATCAGGTACAAGGCTATAACAGCGACAAGGCTGTATCAGCGACAAGGCTGTATCAGGTACAAGGCTGTATCAGGTACAAGGCTGTATCAGCGACAAGGCTGTATCAGCGACAAGGCTGTATCAGTGACAAGGCTGTATCAACGACAAGGCTGTATCAGCGACAAGGCTGTATCAGGTACAAGGCTGTATCAGGTACAAGGCTGTATCAGCGACAAGGCTGTATCAGCGACAAGGCTGTATCAGGTACAAGGCTGTATCAGCGAAAAGGCTGTATCAGGTACAAGGCTGTACCAGTGACAAGACTGTATCAGTGACAAGGCTGTATCAGGTACAAGGCTGTATCAGCGACAAGGCTGTATCAGGTTCAAGGCTGTATCAGCGACAAGGCTGTATCAGGTACAAGGCTGTATTAGTGACAAGGCTGTAACAGTGATAAGGCTGTATCAGGTACAAGGCTGTATCAGCGACAAGGTTGTATCAACGACAAGGCTGTATCAGGTACAAGGCTGTATCAGGGACAAGGCTGTATCAGGTACAAGGCTGTATCAGTGACAAGGCTGTATCAGGTACAAGGCTGTATCAGGTACAAGGCTGTATCAGCGACAAGGCTGTATCAGCGACAAGGCTGTATCAGGTACAAGGCTGTATCAGCTACAAGGCTGTATCAGCGACAAGGCTGTATCAGCGACAAGGCTGTATCAGCGACAAGGCTGGATCAGCGACAAGGCTGTACCAGCGACAAGGCTGTATCAGTGACAAGGCTGTATCAGGTACAAGGCTGTATCAGCGACAAGGCTGTATCAGCGACAAGGCTGTATCAGGTACAAGGCTGTATCAGGTACAAGGCTCTATCAGCGACAAGGCTGTATCAGTGACAAGGCTGTATCAGATACAAGGCTGTATCAGGTACAAGGCTGTATCAGCGACAAGGCTGTATCAGCGACAAGGCTGTATCAGGTACAAGGCTGTATCAGGTACAAGGCTGTATCAGCGACAAGGCTGTATCAGCGACAAGGCTGTATCAGGTACAAGGCTGTGTCAGTGACAAGGCTGTGTCAGCGACAAGGCTGTATCAGCGACAAGGCTGTATCAGTGACAATGCTGTATCAGTGACAAAGCTGTATCAGGTACAAGGCTGTATCAGTGACAAGGCTGTATCAGTGACAAGGCTGTATCAGGCACAAGGCTGTACCAGCGACAAGGCTGTATCAGCGACAAGGCTGTATCAGTGACAAGGCTGTATCAGGTACAAGGCTGTATCAGGTACAAGGCTATAACAGCGACAAGGCTGTATCAGCGACAAGGCTGTATCAGGTACAAGGCTGTATCAGGTACAAGGCTGTATCAGCGACAAGGCTGTATCAGCGACAAGGCTGTATCAGTGACAAGGCTGTATCAGCGACAAGGCTGTATCAGCGACAAGGCTGTATCAGGTACAAGGCTGTATCAGGTACAAGGCTGTATCAGCGACAAGGCTGTATCAGCGACAAGGCTGTATCAGGTACAAGGCTGTATCAGCGACAAGGCTGTATCAGGTACAAGGCTGTACCAGTGACAAGACTGTATCAGTGACAAGGCTGTATCAGGTACAAGGCTGTATCAGCGACAAGGCTGTATCAGGTTCAAGGCTGTATCAGCGACAAGGCTGTATCAGGTACAAGGCTGTATTAGTGACAAGGCTGTAACAGTGATAAGGCTGTATCAGGTACAAGGCTGTATCAGCGACAAGGCTGTATCAACGACAAGGCTGTATCAGGTACAAGGCTGTATCAGGGCCAAGGCTGTATCAGGTACAAGGCTGTATCAGGTACAAGGCTATATCAGCGACAAGGCTGTATCAGCGACAAGGCTGTATCAACGACAAGGCTGTATCAGGTACAAGGCTGTATCAGGGCCAAGGCTGTATCAGGTACAAGGCTGTATCAGGCACAAGGCTGTATCAGGTCCAAGGCTGTGTCAGGTACAAGGCTGTATCAGGTACAAGGCAGTATCAGGTACAAGGCTGTATCAGGTACAAAGCTGTATCAGGGACAAGGCTGCATCAGTGACAAGGCTGTATCAGGTTCAAGGCTGTATCAGCGACAAGGCTGTATCAGGTACAAGGCTGTATTAGTGACAAGGCTGTAACAGTGATAAGGCTGTATCAGGTACAAGGCTGTATCAGCGACAAGGCTGTATCAGGTTCAAGGCTGTATCAGCGACAAGGCTGTATCAGGTACAAGGCTGTATTAGTGACAAGGCTGTAACAGTGATAAGGCTGTATCAGGTACAAGGCTGTATCAGGTACAAGGCCGTATCAGCGACAAGGCTGTATCAGCGACAAGGCTGTATCAGGTACAAGGCTGTATCAGGTGCAAGGCTGTATCAGGTACGAGGCTGTATCAGTGACAAGGCTGTATCAGGTACAAGGTTGTATCAGGTACAAGGCTGTATCAGCGACAAGGCTGTATCAACGACAAGGCTGTATCAGGTACAAGGCTGTATCAGGTACAAGGCTGTATCAGGGCCAAGGCTGTATCAGGTACAAGGCTGTATCAGGTACAAGGCTATATCAGCGACAAGGCTGTATCAGCGACAAGGCTGTATCAAGTACAAGGCTGTATCAGGGACAAGGCTGCATCAGTGACAAGGCTGTATCAGGTACAAGGCTGTATCAGGTACAAGGCTGTATCAGGTCCAAGGCTGTGTCAGGTACAAGGCTGTATCAGGTCCAAGGCTGTATCAGGTACAAGGCTGTATCAGGTACAAAGCTGTATCAGGTACAAGGCTGTATCAGTGACAAGACTTTATCAGGTACAAGGCTGTATCAGCGACATGGCTGTATCAGGTACAAGGCTGTATCAGGGACAAGGCTGTATCAGGTTCAAGGCTGTATCAGGTTCAAGGCTGTATCAGGTACAAGGTTGTATCAGGTACAAGGATGTATCAGGTACAAGGCTGTATCAGCGACAAGGCTGTATCAGGGACAAGGCTGTATCAGTGACAAGGCTGTATCAGGGCAGTATCAGGTACAAGGGTGTATCAGGTACAAGGCTGTATCAGGTACAAGGCTATATCAGTGACAAGGCTGTATCAGGTACAAGGCTGTATCAGGTACAAGGCTGTATCAGGTACAAAGCTGTATCAGGTACAAGGCTGTATCAGTGACAAGACTTTATCAGGTACAAGGCTGTATCAGCGACAAGGCTGTATCAGGTACAAGGCTGTATCAGCGACAAGGCTGTATCAGGTACAAGGCTGTATCAGGTACAAGGCTGTATCAGCGACAAGGCTGTATCAGGTACAAGGCTGTATCAGGTACAAGGCTGTATCAGGTACAAGGCTGTATCAGCGACAAGGCTGTATCAGGTACAAGGCTGTATCAGGTACAAGGCTGTATCAGCGACAAGGCTGTATCAGGTACAAGGCTGTATCAGGTACAAGGCTGTATCAGGTACAAGGCTGTGTCAGGTACAAGGCTGTATCAGTGACAAGGCTGTATCAGTGACAAGACTTTATCAGGTACAAGGCTGTATCAGCGACAAGGCTGTATCAGGTACAAGGCTGTATCAGGGACAAGGCTGTATCAGGTTCAAGGCTGTATCAGGTACAAGGCTGTATCAGCGGCAAGGCTGTATCAGGTACAAGGCTGTATCAGGTACAAGGCTGTATCAGCGACAAGGCTGTATCAGGTACAAGGCTGTATCAGGTACAAGGCTGTATCAGCGACGAGGCTCTATCAGGTACAAGGCTGTATCAGGTACAAGGCTCTATCAGGTACAAGGCTGTGTCAGCGACAAGGCTGTATCAGTGACAAGGCTGTATCAATTACAAGGCTGTATCAGGTACAAGGCTGTATCAGCGACAAGGCTGTATCAGGTACAAGGCTGTATCAGGTACAAGGCTGTGTCAGGTACAAGGCTGTGTCAGGTACAAGGCTGTATCAGGTACAAGGCTGTATCAGGTACAAGGCTGTATCATGTACAAGGCTGTGACAGGTACAAGGCTGTATCAGGTCTAAGGCTGTGTCAGGTACAAGGCTGTATCAGGTACAAGGCTGTATCAGGTACAAGGCTGTATCAGTGACAAGGCTGTACCTGTGACAAGGCTGTATCAGTGACAAGGCTGTATCAGCGACAAGGCTGTATCAGCGACAAGGCTGTATCAGCGACAAGGCGAGTGGGCCTGAAGCTACAAGTGACCGTGAGAGATGCTCTTGGTTACAGATTGTGAGCTTACGTTCTCCCATTAATCTATTCAATCTTTCATTTCAGAGAGAAGGTTGTGGCTATCTGAGGTGTAATACACCTTTAAGCTGTAATGTGGAAAAATGTCAAGTTATCCACTTTGGTAGGAATAAACAGAAATGCAGAATATGTCTTAAATGGGGAAAAGATTGAGAAATGTAGATATCCAATGGGACCTGGATGTTCTTGTGCATCGCAAGGTTAACATGCAGGCGCAACAAGCAACTAGGAAGGCATTGGTGGTGTTGGCCTTCATTGCAAGAGGATTTGAGTACAGGAATAAAGATGTTTGCTGTGAACGTATAGAAAGTGTAACCAATTAAAATAACCCATTTTGTAAGCTGATATCCCCTTCTCCCGTTCGGAGGTCTACTCTGGGTATCAACAACTCATTTTAATTTTCGCACAACACGTTTATTTGGCACTCAAACAAAAATCTTCTTACACTCAATAAGACGTATACTCTCATGTCCACATGTGCAAGGTTGCCTGGGTTTGTCTGAGTGTCGGAAGGGAAGGAGAGATCAGTTCTCTCCTTCCAGTCTCCAAGTAGTTGATCAGGCTACTCCGTCCTGAGCTAGCGAGCTATCATTTTGGGGCACAGCTTCTTATACCCCGCTCGGCGCTTGCTACCCTCATGATCGGCTCCGGATAGGTAGAACATGTCTTCTCGAGGCTCAGCGATTGGCCAGTTGTCTCCTGGCAGCCTCATCAAGTTTTTGATCATTTTACAGAGGGTTCGCTCTCTGTTCTCCAGCCCTGACACAATTAACGAGACCATAGTCTCATCTCCGCCAACTTCTTGGTTTCCAAGCAACCAGCCCGTACAAATTTGGTCACAAATTTAACAATAACTTTAACCTTATCAATTTGATATTTCATCTTACCGACTGCACCCTCTTGCAGGTTTTCATCCGTTCACTTCCTTTAACAACAGCACAGTTACACCACATTAATCACGTCAGAGGCTTGGAACCAAGGTATCCAGACCTGAGGAGTTAAAGATCACTTAAACTTCAGTTACTGCAAACAAACTTCTTGCCGGTCCTTAAAAGTTAATAGGATCAGTTGAACGCCACATTACAGATTCAGCATGTTCCACTCCCCCCTCCCCTCTTCTTCCAACACTTGTTTCTCTATCTCAGTCGTTATTTATGTACATCGCTTCCCCCTTCACCAGGTGTCAAACCGTTCATGGGGACAATGGGAGAAGGTGCCGGGGGGGGGGCGATTGCTTAAAAACCTTGGTGAGATCGCACCTGGAGTATTGTGTTTTGGTCTCCCTATCAAAGGAAGGAGATACTTCCCATAGAGGGAGTGCAGTGAAGGTTCACCAGACTGATCCCTGGGATGGCGGCATTGTCCTATGAGGAGAGACTGAGGAGACTGGGCCTGCATTCACTAGAGTTTCAAAGAATGAGAGGCGATCTTATTGAAAGATACCAAATTCTTACGAGGCTGGACCAGATAGATGCAGGAATGATGTATCCTCTGGCTGGGGGGTCTAGAACCAGGGATCACAGTCTCACGATAAGGGGCAGGCCATTTCGGACTGACTTGAGGAGGAATTTCTTCACTCAGAGGGTTGTGAATGTTTGGAATTCTCTACCGCACAGGGCTGTGGAGGCTCAGTCATTGAGTATGAGACTGAGATTGATAGATTTCCACAGATGAAAGATATCAAGCAGTATAGGGATAGGGTAAGAAAATGGCGTGAGGGAGAAGATCAGCCATGATCTAATTAAATGGCGGAGTGGGTTCGAAGGGCCAAATGGCCGACTCCTGCTCCTGTCTCCTATGTTCCGATGTCTGTATTTGCCTGTGTGTGAGAGAGTGTATGTGTGCCTCTGGCGTGTAACTGTGTCTCTGTCTGCATTACCCATCCAATTCCCCCTCAGACTCTCTTTCTGGTTGACCTCTAACCTGCTGTTCTGTTTATCCTCACAGGGGCGAGGTACACGTCAGTCAACCAGCTGAGTACTGGGTAACGGTGCAACGGAGGCCGGAGGGGGGGGGTCGTCCGCAGGATCAGATTCTACAGCAGCCGGGCAGGACCTGACAGCCGGATGCGGAGCTGGGAAGAATTGTCGATCGTCAGCGCCACCGGAGTCTCATTAGTTTGAGCATCGCAGGAACCCATCACTGCCAATAAGGAGCCATGTGGGAGTCAGTCTGGTTGCAAACAATGTCCAAACCTTGTGCCTGCTGCTGCCAGCTACTGCTGGTATTGGCCGTCTTGGCAAGCACCCAGGGGCAGGTCCCTCGCACTTGCGCCAGTGATTGGCACATAGCAAATGGCATGTGCTGCCCACACTGGTGGGGCGACGGCTCACCCTGTGGGAGTGCCTCAGGCCGGGGCTATTGCCAGGAGCTGGCACTGCCGTCACCCTGGTCAGGTGGGCAGGTGGGTGAGGGGCAGGCCACCCATTTCCGCCTAAGCTGGCCGTCCTACTCCTTCAGC
The DNA here is from genome assembly GCF_017639515.1 of Carcharodon carcharias. Classification (NCBI taxonomy): domain Eukaryota; kingdom Metazoa; phylum Chordata; class Chondrichthyes; order Lamniformes; family Lamnidae; genus Carcharodon; species Carcharodon carcharias. The sequence continues at coordinate 239,707 of NW_024470890.1, forward strand.
TGGCTGTGCGCGTGCCAACGGGGATGTGGCGGTGTGGACTGTGGGGAGTGTGCCCCCGGCCGGGTGGGCTCACAATGCCAGCGGCGGCGCCTGGTGGAGAGGCGGGATCTGCGGCAGATGTCAGTGTCTGAGCGGGACCTCTTCCTGGACCGCCTCCTGCTGGCCAAGCGCACAGTCAGCTCCCGATACGTCATCTATACAAGCTCCAGTCCTGAGCCCGGCTCGCCGCTCCATGTCCGTGATGCCAGGCTCGACGACATCTTGGCCTGGGCACACTATCTCTGTGCCAAGCCCCAGGGGGATGGCCAGCTGAGTAGCTACGCCCACCGGGGACCTGCCTTCCCCTGTTGGCACCGTGTCTACCTCCTGTCCTTTGAGAGGGAGATGAGAAACCTGACTGGAGAGCAGGATTTCTACCTCCCATACTGGGCCTGGGCAGGACAGCAGAGCTGTGACATCTGCATTGACCATATCTTCGGTTCCAATGATGCACAAGGGGTCCTCAGTCAGACCTCCTGCTTCTGCAGCTGGCTGGTAAGATCACTCACTGTTCATGTCGGCTTTAACACCTCTCTCCCCACTCAATCTCCAACTCCTCTAAGATACCACCCACAATCCATCTCCCCTCTCTCTCTCTCTCTCTCTGTCCATGTCTCTCTCTCCTGCTGTCTCTCTATTTCTCTTTCTCACTCTACCTCCGTCTTTCTCACTGACTCTCTCTTTCCCTCTCTGTTTCTCTCTCTTACTGTCTCTGCCTGTCTCTTTCACTGACTCTCTTTTCCTCTCTCTATCTCTATTTCTCGCTCTCAATGTCTCTGCCTCTGAATCTCTTTGACTCTTTCTCTGAATCTCTCTCTCTTTCTCAGTCTCCCTCTCAGTGTCACACTGTCTCTCACTCTCTTTCCCCATCCCCATCCACCACTACTCTCCTCCGTCTGGCTGAACTTGTTCTCTCACTAAACAATTTCTCCTTTAACTCCTCTCTCTACCTCCAAATAAAAGGTGTAGCTTTGGGTATCGGCATGGGCCCCAGCTATGCCTGTCTCTTTATGGGGTATGTGGAACATTCCTTGTTCCAGTCCTGCTCCGGTCCCCTCCCACAAATCTTTCTCCAGTACATCGATGACTACTTCGGTGCTGCTTCATGATCTCGTCGGGACTTAGAAAAATTTATTAATTTTGCTTCCAATCTCCACCCCTCCATCATTTTCACATGGTCCATCTCTGACATTTCCCTTCCCTTCCTTGACCTCTCTGTCTCAATCTCTGGTAATAGACTGTCCACCAATATCCATTACAAACCCACCGACTCCCACAGCTACCTCGACTACAGCTCCTCACACCCCGCTTCCTGTAAGGACTCCATTCTGTCAGTTCCTTCGCCTCCGTCACATCTGTTCTGATGATGCCACTTCCCAAAACAGTTCCTCTGACAGGTCTTCCTTCTTCCTTAACCGAGGTTTTCCACCCACGGTGGTTGCCAGGGCCTAACCGTGTCCAGCCCATCTCCCGCGCATCCACCCTCACACCTTCTCCTCCCTCCCAGAAACATGATAGGGTCCCCCTTGTCCTCACTTATCACCCCACCAGCCTCCGCATTCAAAGGATCATCCTCCGCCATTTCCGCCAACTCCAGCAAGATGCCACCACCAAACCCATCTTCCCTTCACCCCCCTGGTGGCATTCCATAGGGATCATACCCTATGGGACGCCCTGGTCCACTCCTCCATCACACCCTACACCTCATCCCCCTCCCATGGCACCTTCCCATGCAACTACAGAAGGTGCAATACCTGCCCCTTCACTTTCCCCCTCCTCACCGTCCAAGGGCCCAAACATTCCTTTCAAGTGAAGCAGCATTTCACTTGCACTTCCCTCAATTTAGTCTACTGCATTCGCTGCTCCCAATGTGGTCTCCTCTACATTGGAGAGACCAAACACAGACTGGATGACCGCTTTGCAGAACACCTTCGGTCTGTCCGCAAGAATGACCCAGACCTCCCTGTCGCTTGCCATTTCAACACTCCACCCTGCTCTCATGTCCACATGTCTGTCCTTGGCCTGCTGCATTGTTCCAGTGAAGCCCAACGCAAACTGGAGGAACAGCACCTCATCTTCCGATTAGGCACTTTATAGTGTTCCGGGCTTAATATTGAGTTCAACAATTTCAGATGATGTACTCTCTCCTCCATCCCCACCCCCTTTCCAATCCCCCTTTTCCCAATAATTCACAATTTTTTAAAAATATATACATTTGTCTTTTCCCACCTATTTTTAAATTTATTTCGATCTATTATTTTATCTCCACCTTTTAGCCCATTTCGATCCCTTCCCCCCGCACCCCAACCCCACTAGGGCCATCTGCCACTAGCTTGTCCTACCTGCTATCCTTAATGTCCCTATTAGCACATTCCATAGATAATATCACCACCGTCAACACCCCTTTTGTCTATGACATTTTTGGCAATCTCTTCTTTGCCTCCACCTGTCACTGCCCCCCTATCCAGCTCTACCTGTCCCAGCCCCCTCACCCAGCTGATATTTCACCTCATTTCTCTATTTCCTTCGTTCTGTCGAAGGGTAATTCAGACCTGAAACGTTAACTGTGTTCCTCTCCGCAGATGCTGTCAGACCTGCTGAGTTTTTCCAGGTATTTTTCTTTCTGTCAATCTCTGTCTCGGACTCTCATAGTGTCATTTGTGGCTCAGAATACACATTCAAATCCCACCACAGCAGCTGGTGCAAGTTCAATTCAATCAATAAATCTGGAGTTGAAAGCTAGTGCCAGGAATGGTGACCATGAAACTAACATCAATTGTTGAAAAAACCCATCTGGTTCACTAATGTCCTTTGGGAAAGGAAATCTGCCATTCTTACCCGGTCTGGCCAGCATGTGACTCCAGACACACCTTTTTGTGGTTGACTCTTAACTGCCCTCTGAAATGGCCGAGCAAAGCCACTCAGTTCAAGGGCAATTAGAGATGGGTAACAAATGCTGGCCTTGTGGACAATGCCCACAACCCATGAAAAAAAAAAGAGAAAACAGTAGACCATTCAGCCCATCAAGTCCATGCTGGCCCTCTGGACAGCAATCCAGTCAGTCCCAGACCCCCATTTATCCCTGTTTCCCCTCAAGTTCTCATCCATTTTCCTTTTGACATCATTCCTCGTCTCCACTTCCACCACCGCGTGGGGTTCCAGAACATCACCTCTCGCTGTGTTAAAACACTTCTTGCCCACATTCCTTCTGCATCTCTTGCCTGAAATGAAAACTCTGTGTTCCCCAGTCCTTGTACGATCAGCTAATGGGACAGCCACCATGTCTAGCTTAATAAACCCTGTCATCACCTCGTTCACTTCTAACAAATCTCCCATCAACCTCCTGTGATTCAAGGAGATCAATCGCAGCATTTCCCATCGAAACTTGCGACTAAAATCTCCCATCCCCAGAAGCATCATGGTAAAACTTTTCTCTCTCTCTTTCATTACCTCTGTCACTGATTCTCCCTCCTTCCCTTGTTCTCTCACTACTGCTGCCACTGATTCTCTTTCTCTGTGTCTCTCTCTTTCACTTCCTGTCACTGATTCTCTCCTTCTCTCATGACCTGTGCCACGAAGTCTCTTCCTCTCTCAATGCCTCAGTCACTGGTTCTCTCTCACTGCCTGTCACACATTTTCTATACCTGTTTCTGAGTGCCTCTGTCACTGATTCTCTCTCTCTCACTGCCTCTGTCACTGATTCTCTCTCTCTCACTACCTCTGTCACTGATTCTCTCTCTCTCACTACCTCTGTCACTGATTCTCTCTCTCTCACTACCTCTGTCATTGATTCTCTCTCTCTCACTACCTCTGTCATTGATTCTCTCTCTCTCTCACTGCCTTTGTCACAGAATCACACATTGCAGAAGAGGCCCTTCAGCCCATTGAGTCTGCACCGACAGATGAGAAACACCTGACCTACCTACCTAATCCCATTTCCCAGCACTTGGCCCATAGCCTTGAATGTTATGACGTGCCAAGTGCTCATTCAAATACTTTTTAAAGGATAAACTTGATTCTCTCTCTTTCTCTGTCTCTCTGCTTGACACTGATTTTCTCTCTCTATTTCACTGCAGCTGTCTCTCTCTCCTCTCTCTCTCTGCCTCTGTCAGATTGTCTCTCTCTGTCCTTCTCACTGATTCTCTCTCACTGCCTCTGTCACTGATTTTCTCCATTTCACTGCCACTGTCACTAATTCTCTCTCTCATCCTCCCATTCACTGCGTCTCTCCCTGATTTTGTCTCTCTCTCTCTCTCACTGCCTCTGTCACTGATTGTCTCTCTCTCTCTGCCTCTATCACACATTCTCTCTGTGTCTCTCTCACTGACTCAGTCACTGTTCTCTCTCTGTCACTCTCACTGCCCCTGTCACAGATTCTCTCTCTGCCTGTGTCACTGATTCTCTCTCTCTCACTACCTCAGTCACTGATTCTCTCTCTCTCTCACTGCCTCAGTCACTGATTCTCTCTCTCTCTCTGCCTGTATCACTGATTCTCTCTCTCTCTCTCACTGCCTCTTTCACTGATTCTCTCTCTCTCTCTGCCTCTGTCATTGATTCTCTCTCTCTCTCACTGCCTCTGTCACTGATTCTCTCTCTCACTGCCTGAGTCACTGATTCTCTCTGAAGTGAGTGCATATATGTGTGTACGTATGTATGTGTGTGTGTGTATGTGTGTGTGTATGTGTATGTGTGTGTATGTGTGTCTGTGTGTGCGTGTATCTATGTATGTGTGTGTGTGTGTGTGTATGTGTATGTGTATGTATGTGCGTTTGCATGTATGTATGTGTATTTGTATGTATGTATGTGTGTGTGTATCTATGTGTGTGTGTGTGTATGTGTATGTATTTATGTGTGTGTGTGTATCTATGTATGTGCATGTATGTGTGTATGTGTGTGTGCATGTATGTGTGTGTGTATGTATGTGTGTGTGTATGTATGTATGTGTGTGTATGTATGTATGTGTGTGTATGTATATTGTGTGTGTGTATCTATGTATGTGTGTGTATGTGCGTATGTATGCACGTATGTATGTGTATCTATGTATGTGTGTGTATCTATGTATGTGTGTGTATGTGTATGTATGTGTATGTGTGTGTGTATGTATATGTATGTCTGTATATGTGTGTGTGTTTGTGTGTGTATGTGTGTATGTATGTGTGTGTGTATGTGTGTGTATGTGTATGTATGTGTGTGTGTATGTATGTATGTGTGTATGTATGTGTGTGTATGTATGTGTGTGTGTGTATGTATGTATGTATGTATGTATGTGTGTGTGTATGTATGTATGTGTGTGTGTGTATGTAGGTATGTGTGTGTGTATGTATGTATGTGTGTGTATGTATGTATGTATGTGTGTATGTATGTATATATGTGTGTGTGTGTATGTACGTATGTATGTGTGTGTGTATGCGCCCCTCCTCGCATTCTATGTTCTGTTCAGAATCTGTAAAGGTAGAGTCAGTGCCAATTAACAACAAAGAAAGTACCTGGACAGTTTGACTGCAGTGTTGCACAATTACTGTTTTCGCATCACATCCCATTACCTTGCCAGGTCCTTTCCACTCTTTGTAGCTTTCCCTTTAATAACATACCGTGTCTCCCTGTCTAAACGCTATTCCTGATGTTTTATGCAGTGCCATAGGGCTCGCCAAATTTTCTCCGAAACCTCACGTTTTAATGAAAGCTTTTCTGCCTGCATGCAAAGTGTTCAGGTAAGCAAGAGATGTGGAGCTAATGCTTCTAGATCAGAGGGAGGGTGCATCTGACAACACCAAAAGCAAATTGGGAAGCACTGTTCTACCCCATTGCCACTGATTCCAACCCCTGTTACCTCCCCCCACCAACCAGCACAGCCACTCATTCAGGGTTCACCCCTTCTTGCAAACATTCAGGGCCAAATGCAAGTGTCAGTTGTTGCCCTTGTCTGCCTCATTTTTTTATTGCATTCAGCAATCACAATTTTACACCCCAGTCAAGTAAAACACATGCTCCCAGCCTCACTGTTCCCGGGTTCTCTCCCCTGCTCAAGGCCCTGATGAAGCTTTTGTATTATCCCATTGGTGTCACCAGCCTTTCCGACTACAATTCCCAGTCTGCATGTACAAAACCAAAGTCAGCAGCCACAATTTCAGAAATGAGAACATCGAGTTCCACACTGACATCCAGACGTTGGCACAATCCAAGAAAAGGGGCAACTAGACAGTGGAATGGGCCTAATCCTCTCTACTTTGACCAGGGCCCTAAAGGCCAGCTGCAGAGGTCAGACACTATACCACATCCCTGGATCCAGCCTGGGGATTTGTTGGCACAGTTTCACCCGAGTCAATGAATTGGCCAAGTCCCCCAATCGGGACATATCACATTACACGTTACATTAAGCACCCAAGGCATCACATCCCCTGTGTCCACAGTTCTTGAAAGAGTCAGGAGTTCTTTCTCATTGTTGTGAATTGTGATGGCCTAAGAATTAACCATGGTAATTACAGAAAACTGCAGTCTTTGTGTGAACATAGCTCATCAACAGCCTTAGCTTTGTTGGCCAGCATAAGTCCTCTCCAAATGGTAATGTGTGCGTAATTTAATTGATCTTGCAGCTTAACTGACTGAATTGGGGTTGTGCGGGGTTTTGAGGGGTCTAAATTGAAAGAAGCTTACCTTTAAGGACCAGGGTTTTGGCACCATTGATGATGAGTCACAGATCTAGCATCCACCTTAAGTGTGTGTGTTGCTGTTGTCCCTGGCGATAACCACATTGAGCCATTGATCGTCACCCAAGACCTTTTCAGAGTTCCGCTTGATAATGTTTAGCCCATTTCCAGGTCAAACACACTGTGGATGTATCTGCAGAAGGACACGGATTCACCAAGTTTTAAACAAATCCTGGAGTCAGGACTGGTGAGCAAAGGATATCAACAAACACAAATTAAATAAAGGAATTTGTATATATTGTAAATTGCAATTATACATTAGAATTGCAATGAAAATATTACACTGCTTAGCAAAAAATATATGTGACCTAATTAATATCAAAACGAGAAAATAGAAAATTGAGAAGTTGTGCATTTCTCACAGATTCATTGTTTAATTTTAATTTAACTTTGGCAATGAAAATGTTAACCAGACCCTCGATGATTATTTCATATTCTTTCCTTTTCAAAGAGAAGCACTTTTGAATTGCTTGATGCCTGGGAAGGCAGGGTTGTTGTATGAGGGAGAGGTTGGGCCGACTCGGCCTGTATTGACTGGAGTTTAGAAGAATGAGAGGGGATCTTATTGAAACATATAAAATTCTGACAGGGATGGACAGACTGAATGCAGGGACGATCTTTCCTCTAGCTGGTTGGGGGGGTCTAGAACAAGAGGTCACAATCTCAGGATGCGGGGTAGGCTATTTAGGGCTGAGATGCGGAGAAACTTCTTCACTCAGACGGTGGTAAAGCTGTGGAACTCTCTCGCTAGAGTCACTGATTATACTTAAGAAGGAAATAGATAGATTTCTAAACTCTAAAGGCATCAAGAGATTATGGGGAGAGAGCAGGAATACGGCATTGAGATAGAGGATCAGCCATGATCAAATTGAATGGCAGAGCAGCCTCAAAGGGCCGAATGACCCACTTCTGCTTCTGTTTTCTATCTTTCCCCTCTCAAAAGCATTGACTATCTTTGTAGGATACAAGGTTCCATGGGTAGCTTTCATTCTCTAATGCCTTGTCCCTTTATCTCTTCATGTATGAACTTCAAGAGTGTGGATTTGCAAAAGAAGAACTGGCCTTTGTATGTTGCCTCTAGATGTCGCAAAGCACCTTCAGAGCCATTTAAAGCAAAGTCACTGCTGTGATGAAGGTAGCCGGGACTCGAATCGACATGAAAGCTCTGAATCGGTCATGTTGAAAGGTAGTGAATGGGATGCAGATGTACAAGATAGCAACTGGAATAGCAAAGATTAATAACAGCACTATTCCACTGTAAAACGTCACACTTAGAGCAGGGAGATCTCTGCACAAACAGTTAGCAGGTCAGAGCTGAGGTCAGGGAGTCACTTTGCAGAAAGAATGCATGTAGAAAAATGTGGGCTCGTGGAGGCAGAAATCTCAGAATGGTTGAAGAAGCAGTTCGAAGCTATGATGCAAGACTGAAGCAAATGAAATAAATGGCCTGTCAGATCTTTACCAATCTTTGTGATATTTATCATTAAAATAATCTCTTGTTCTAGCTCACTGTTTGGCACAAGAAAAGCCAGAGAAACTGAACCCACAGCCAAGGCCATTCACTAAAAGTCAACAAGCCAATAATTATTTTTTTGGAGGGGGGGGAATTAGCTGTGACCCTATGATCTAATTAGTTAAATAAGCACTTTTTAAGATTTGTCATAAAGGCTGTTGTGACAAGACAAATACTACTTTAAGGAGTAGTTTCTACATTCTGATTTAAACCACCATTCACTCTCAGCTGACTGGCTGGGTACTTGCTTTGAAACTCAGGTGTTTTACACTACAGCCCTGTGATTTCCCTTTACATTTACACTGCTCCTACTCTCCATGAGTCACTGACCAACAGCAGATGTGGCGAATCCAGTGAGAGCTCAAACAAAACGACCCAAACAAGTTTCCCATACCCTTTACCTAGTCCCACAGCAATGAAGTCATTGCCGTCGCCATTGTTGAACAAGATGAATCGATCGGCAGAAGTGGTCTTAAACTGGAAGAAGAGGAGCACGGACGTGCTTGCCTGCAGAGTAGCCAGGGTCAAATAGCTGTTCTTGGTTTTGGAAGTGACAGGATCTGCAATAATGGACCTCATGCCAAACCTGGTGTTTATTCAATGCCCCTGTTTTTTAAACCGATCAATGTACATCATTGCATTGAACATCAGGCTCTGCAGGTGCCCAAGAAGCTGGGCGGGGCAATGGAGACGAAACAGCATTCTGTCATTATCCCAGTCTCAATGCTGTGAAATTCCAGTCCTGTGTGGGCACCCAGCACTGATGCTGGCCAGCTCAATCCCCACCTCCCCCAACCATTTTCTGGAGTCACTGCGAGCACAACTGGGCCAGGTGCAGAACCAGCTAGATACAAGGTAAACCTTCCATTACTTTGCTCCTATTGTTTCTAATGGTTTTCTTTATTCATCGCAAGCTCAGCATTTGTTGTTCATCCTTAATTGCCCTTAAGGAAGAGGTGGTGGTAACTGTCCGGCTTGTTCGGCCAATTCAGAGTCAACCACATGGCTGTGGGTCTGGAGTCGCAATGGGCCACACCGGGTAAGGACAGGTCTCTCTCTCCAAATTACATTCGTGAACCAAATGGGTTTGGACAACATTCTGGTCATTTTATGGTCACCACTACATATACTAGCTTTTTTATTCCAGATTTATTTAACTACCTTAATTTACATTCTCCAACTAGCATGGTGGAATTGGAACTTATTCTCCAAATTATTAGGGGGAGAAGGTTGTGTCATGCTCATGTGACTGGACTCATAATCCAGGAGCCCAAGCTAATGATCTGGGGTCGCGGCTTCAAGTCCGACCAAGGCAGCTGGTGGAATGTAAATACAATTAATAAAACCTGGAATATAAAGCTAGTCTCAATAATGACGATCATTAACCTATCATTGATTGCTGTAAAAACCTATCTGGGACACTAATGTTCTTTAGGGAAGGAAGTCTGCTGTCCTTACCTGGTCTGGCCTACATGTGACTGCACTCAGCTCAAGGGCAGTTAGGGATGGGCAACAAAGGCTGGCCTTGTCAACAATGCCCACATCCCATCAAAGAATAAAATAATAAATAGTCTAAGCCTCCAGATTACTAGTTCAGTAACAGAGCCAATATACCACTGTACCCAATAAGGTGCTTCAATCTTATTCTCAGAACATCTTGGAACAACCTGAACCATGAAGTTTGCCATCTTGAGATTTCTAGTTTAGGACAAACATGTGCCAATTAAACTCTGTGGACTTGCGCGCTAGTACGTTATATTATTTAGTTCCCATTTAGTCACTCATTTTATGAAAGTAACCCAATATCTAGTCAGCATTCCACAAACAGAAACACTGGATGGCACTTTTACTATGGGAAGAAGCCTCCACACCTGTTTACAGTTTAATTAATCATTAATAAAAAGGCACTTTAATGACTGACTTGGAAGTGGTATTGCACCTTAGGGTGCATTTACTTCCCAATTGTGGAGTCAGTTGACATTATAATTTCAATGTAGGTGCAGCCTAAGTGCAGTCACAGTGCTCATCATCATCTCAGAGTCAGTTCCAAGCTTCACACACATCTTACACTCCTACGTTTAGCATCAGGACAAAGCCCTTTCAGCTGTGCTCCACACTTGTGGAGTTTAAATGCACTTGAGGAGAGTGGGAAGTTTTGAGGTTCAATCACTTTTGCATATGGAGTAAGTTGATCACAGCCAGGATTGTGTTCAGGTACCTACAAGTGAGTTGCTCATCTGGGCACTGAAAAGGGTAAAGAGTCCACCTCTAGTTTCTAATTGTTACCCTGTAACCCTAGAAGCTTACACTTCTGTAATGTTGGATGAGACCAGCTCTGGGCTGGGACATAATGTTCCTGAAACAAACTGTTGACTGGACTCACAATGGAGGGACTTGAGGGTTGCACCTTCAGAAAAGGAAATAAAAGGAGTAAAAAGGCATAATTTATTTTTAGACAAAGGACACTGCTAGCTTCTGAATACTTGTAGCTTTGGCAACAGTTTCAAGTTTCCATGCTGAGATTTAAACGAGAGGTACATGCAATATTGTTTAACACAGATTCAGAATTAAACATCAAAATGTTGCATACCCTTCCTGGGGTACAAAGTTCACTTCAAATTCTAATAGCAAGTGCACATGTGCGTTGAAATTCTACTGTGAGTAGGTAGTGTAGTCTGGGCAGTTCACCAACAGTCAGTGCACTTCAACATTTGTGAAGTGTTCCAGACATTTTAGTGGTGTGATTGGGTGCTATATAAATGGAAGACTTTGTTAAAGATCAGTGTTTCGAATGCAGGGGAGTTGAAGATCAAGTTTTCTCTTTTTCTTCTTTTGGAACAACAAACTTACTTGAAAAGAACTTTATAAAGAATTCTATAATAATATGCAATTCATATTAATAAAGCTATTGTCTCGTGTGACCTGGACTGTGAGAATAGAGGAATAATGCAGGATGAGGTCCTGGGAAAGAATGAGTGGGAATAAGAGATGACACATTCAACACAGCGAGGAGCAAAAGCAAATATGACAAAGATTTGGGACTTTGGGGAAGCAAGGGAGAAAAACTCAGCTAATGGAAGACTGATTACAATCAATAAAATGGAAAGAGAAGAAGAATTCCAATGGTGAGCAAGGAGACATTTGGGACAAGAGACCATCTTTTGCTTGTAACCTGCTCAGGAATGTCGGATTTTTAGAAGAGCTTGCTCGTGTTACTCAACTCTTGGATTGGTTTAGGCTTTACTGAGAGTTAGTTCCCATTGGTTGAGAGGGAAAGAAGCATCAGTCAGAAAGAGGGGTGGAGAGGGCACAATATGAGAGAAAGGAGGAGATAATGATTCGAAGAATGTCAATGAAAGAAAGTCTAAACATCGACTCGTTGAAGGTAAGAGGTGTCTGCTGTAGATCAGACGTGGGGTCAGGCGGCCGGGCGGGAGGGGTCATGCAGAAAGAGTGTCTTCAGAAGATTCAAGGGCAGGTTTTATTCATCCATTCAAGTGCAGAGAGTTTGAGACGGATTGTACTGCTACACAAAAGCATTCTTTCTCTTTTTCAATTTCTCACTCCACTCCTCTCCTACCCAACTCCTAGTTGCAAGTCCGCTTGGTGTTTCCCTCTTGACATTTGTTTGTGTGTGGATTTAAATGAACTTTGAAGTAAAAAATGCTGAACGCGATTTGGTTTGTCCCGAATCTCAAGGCTTTGGTGTTAACGTTCCTTGTGGTTTGTAAAGCATTAGCCAATGGTGCCTGGCTGTCACTGCTTTGAAATTGAAGCTTTTGGCAATTGCCACCTGCCATCTGGGGGCTGATCCTGGGAATGGTTCAACAGAAAGTAGGTTCAATGACAAGAAAATCACACAGGAAATTCAGTCAGCTCTTAAAACTGTACTGAACACTTTACATCTCCCCGAGAAAATACAGTCAAGACACTTCTGGGAAGGTGAGCTCCTGTTTTAAAGTGACTGGATAAACTTGGCGTTATACTGCTCACAGAAAACATTGCTGCATAATTAATTCACTTTGACCTTTGAATGTCAATTCATTTATTTTAATGTGAATCATTTGATGAAGAAGGTACTGATTTATGAAGGGTTGTGGGACACATCCCTAAAGATCACCTGTTGAGAAAAAGCATCTCCAGGGAGCTCTCTCATGTTTCGGTGCCAGTTATCACCAGGGCCAGGATTTTACGGCCTCGCCACGTTGTGTCTCCCCGCTCACCCGGCAGATGCAGCGAGCCATTAAAATCTCCATTCGCTTGGGTGGGACCGTAATATCCCACTGGGCGGGAGGGGCTGTAAAATCCTGGCCCAGGACTGGACTTTGTGGAGGAACATCAAGCACACGAATAACGGAGCCTGGCCAATAGTGGATGGATGGGAAATAGTGTGGGTCCCCTTACAGGGACCAACTCTCTTCAATACCTAGATGCATAAGAAGAAATTCTCTCATTAAAGTCTAAATCGTATATTGTTTTTCCTTTTCCTTTAATGCCATTGAATTCTGTAAATTTGTGCGATCAAAGCGACTAGCTTCAGAGAGTCATTGAGGCTGATAGCACGAGAGAGCTGAGTTACCAGCAGTAAAGATCCAGGGCCAGACTTTTCTCCTGGCTACTACACTGGCACAACTTCACCATGGCTGCACCTTCACCCTGCACTCCTCACCCCAGGTGATTTGGAGGATCAGATTGAAGCGTCAAGTGGAGCTCAGTTGGGGACAGAAGGCTGAGCACATAATTCGTGCAACACTCTGGAAATTCTGTACTTTCACTGAGGCCCTGTCTGACTTCTCAGGCAAGTGGAAAAAGTCCCGTGGTTCTAGTCAAAGAAGAGCAGACAGTTCTCCTCACGCACTGGCCAACATTTACCAACTAAAGCGATCTGGTCATATCTGGCCCAGTGTTATTTATGGGATCTTGTTGTGAGCTCTGTGGCAGCTTAATTGCAACTTCGACAGCACTTTGAAAAGTATTTTTTTATTCTTTCATGGCGTGTCGGCATCATTGGCAAGGGTTGCCCATCTCTAACTGCCCTTCAACTGAGTGGCTCGTTCGGCCATTTCAGAGGGCAGTTAAGAGTCAACCACATTGCCGGGGGTCTGGAGTCCCAAGTAGGCCAGACCGGGTAAGGATGGCAGATTTCCTTCCCAAAAGGACATTAGTGACCCAGAGAGCTTTTTAACAACAAGCAATAACATACTCAGTATTACTTTGTGTTCCAGGTTTTATTAACAGAATTTAAATTCCACCAGCTCCCAGAGTGGGATTTGAACCCATGTCCACACAGCATTAGCCTGGGCTTCTGAACTACACATTCAGTGACATTACCCTCTCCTGCTCATAACTGACCCTCATCATCTTTCATCATTATCTGTCAAACAATCTGGGATGTCTCGAAGTTGTGAAAGGTGTCAGGTAAATGCATCTTCTTTCTTTCATTTATTATTGTCCATTTATTGTCGGGGACGAGCCTTGTCAGGGCTTGGAGGGGAGAGGTGGGGCGCGGTAGGGAGGGGAGAGGTGGGGCGCGGTAGGGAGGGGAGAGGTGGGGCGCGGTAGGGAGGGGAGAGGTGGGGCGCGGTAGGGAGAGGAGAGGTGGGGCGCGGTAGGGAGGGGAGAGGTGGGGCGCGGTAGGGAGGGGAGAGGTGGGGCGCGGTAGGGAGGGGAGAGGTGGGGCGCGGTAGGGAGGGGAGAGGTGGGGCGCGGTAGGGAGGGGAAAGAAAGATGCTTATTGCTGGTGGAGGCCTGTAGAAGACGACTATGATACAGCCTGGCCAGCTGTTTCTGCAGCACCAGAAGAAAGATTTCTTTTTTTAATTAAACATTTTAAGTGACGGGGAAAGTATAATTCATTACTCCCTCATTAATTGTATACCTTTGAGGCCTATAAAGTTTCATCACCCTCAGTCCTATGTCTGACCTTTCCTGTACCACGTGAATGTACATTGCTCCTGCACTTAGACAATTGCAAGAACACGAAACCTGCTCCATCAGTGAATACCATAGATGCATTTAAAGAAAAGCTGGGTAACCACATGAGGGAGAAAGCAATCGAAGCTTTGGTAGTAAAGAACTTGAGTATTGCTGAAAAAAGGGCCACATCTAAATTTTTTGTATCACACTGATGAGTCCAAGACAAAAAGCTTAGACAGGTCTCTTTTTCAGCAATACTCAAATAGAAGGACATGGTGATAGAGGGCAGAATCTTACCAGCCCTGAGGATTTGGATTCAGTTGGGGGGTGGGGAGGGAGCCTAGAAAATACGACTGAAGCCGGTTGGGTCTGTTCTCCGATGTGTTTCGGCCTCCAGGAGATTTTCATGGAGGTCGGATCTTGGGGCAGCAGTTGCTAGTTCGCCCGTGACACAATTAAGGGCCACGGATACCTCAGCAGCATCCACATCTCCCATAATGGGCTGCTCATTGGCTGCCTCCTATAAGATGGCGCTGCAGGGCACACCACCTTCAAATGGCCCCGATGCCAGAGAACCTTTTTTGTACAGTGGAGAAGACACTGCCCAGGGTTAGCTGAAAAAGTCGGCAGGAGGATTGTGTGGAGTATAAACCCTGGCATGGAATAGTTGGGCTGAATGACCTGTCTCTACGCTGTAAATGTAATTTAGCGCTGCACTTGATTATAATATTGGTAGCCTATTGTATAATATTGGTAGCCTATTGTCCAATCTCAAGGAATTCCAGGAGAGCTGGTGGGATGGTTTTCAATTCAGTGGTGGAATGAGTGTTTCAACCCTGCCCAGTGGAGCAGTGTGAAGGAACCAGCATAACCTCTAATATCTCCCCATCTCTGTCACAACGGCCCCAAACCCCGCAATGATTCAACCAAAATAACTCAAGCTTTGTCTGCATTCTTGTCACTTCAGCACCCTTGTCTGATCATTTACATTTTCCAAGCCATTAATCCTCATTGTGGCCTACCCTTAAAAAACAAAATACAGGGGAGAAATAACTGTGTAGTCCAAAATAATCATGATAAAGGAGTGATATGGGCACAAGCAGTGATGCTAAATAAGCAGAATCACTTGTGCTGGTCGTTAATGAAGTCAATGGAACTGAGAGTTGGATGGAGTGTGGGATGGGCAAAGTGATACCGTCTGTTTTGTGCTCACCGCCCAACTCAATTTCACTCCGTCTAAACCTTTGTCATTTTTCAGAAAGTGATTAAGGAAGTTGAAGATCTCGTTCTCGCCTCTCAGTGAGATCCGAAATAAGAAAGTTAAGTTGTAATTACTCTGCAGAAGTACTGATCTCAGAACAGAATTTCTAGGAGGCAGCACTCACCCATCACCCACCAGGCCACAGTTACCTGCTAACCTCACTCCTGCCCCGAGCCAGAGAGAAGCTCAGAAAATGCAGTGCCCTGCTCCCCATGTGCTCATATTGAATGTTAGGAGAATGTGGTTAGCAACATAGAAACACGGATCTCAGTCCCAAAATCTCCAAATGACCTACCATCAACAGCCTTTTCCAACAACACAGTTCCAGGTCTTCACTGCCCTTTATGTGGGAGTGGACGTTATTTATATAATGATCAATCTTACAAATGGGAGTGTTGTCTATTTATATTACTAAGACATTTTGAAATGTTAACAAGTTCACAGGTGATCTTGCCTTGACGTTGGGCTGAAGCCAGAGTGGATTCAAAGCTGCATCAGACTGCCTGTCCTGAGAAAGATTTGCTGCAGCTGGGCATTTCTGCTCTGGGGATTCAGATTGGCATTTGACACCAGAAGTTAGAAAGCCATTTTCACCTTAATGTGACAGCACAGCAAATCCCCCAGGATAACAATTACTCTGACTACATTTCAAAATATTGCTGAATTTCTAATATATCCAATCTGCAAAAGAGCTCATAGAAACATAGAAACAGGCCCTTCGCGCCTGCTCCACCATTCATCATGATCATGGCTGATCATCCAACTCAATAGCCTGCTCCCGCTTTCTCCCCATACCCTTTAATCCCTTTCACCCCCAAGAGCTTTATCTAACTCCTTCTTGAAAACATACAATGTTTTGGCCTCAACTACTTTCTGTGGTAGTGAATTCCACAGGCTCACCACTGTCTGGGTAAAGAAATTTCTCCTCATCTCAGTCCTAAATGGTCTACCCCATATCCTCAGACTGTGACCCCTGGTTCTGGACACCCCCACCATCGGGAACATCCTTCCTGCATCTACCCTGTCTGGTCCTGTTAGAATTTTATAGGTTACTATTAAATCCCGCTTGTTTATAGCAAGTTTCAGTCACTGGAAATTTAACAGACGGTTATTCTCCTTGCTCCCAACCACTGTCAATTCATTTATACTGTTTCTATTTATTTCAGCCAAACTGCATTTTATGCTGGTTTCAGTGCCTTATCATTGTGCTTCAGGTGAAAACAGACAATGCCAGGCCTGGTTGCCAAGGCCACCCTCACCTCTGTTGTTAGTATTATAGGAAACAAAGAACTTGCATGTATTTAATACTGGTTATGGCCTCAGGACATCCCAAAGTGCTTGAAAGGAATTAAGTACATGTGGAGCGTCGTCACTGTTGCAATGAAGTTAATATCCGAGCCAATTTACACTCAGCAAGCTCCTACAAACAGAAATGCAATTACCAGCAGGAATTCTGTTTTAGTGATCTTGTTTGAGGCTTTTATCCAAAACAGCTCCACCGGATCTTTTATCTTCACCTGAGATGGCAGATAGGGGCCTCCATTTGATGCCTTATCCAAATGCAGCAGCACCTTGAAGACTGCAGCACTCCCTCAGTACTGCACTGGGAGCATCAGTCTAGGTTTTGTTTCAAATCTTTGGATTAGGACTTGGCCACAACCTTCCCATTCAAAGTCAAGAACTGTGCTCACTGGGCCACAGCTGACATTGTTGGTGTGAACCCGGAGAAAAAAAGCAGCTACTCCTGCTCAGGGTTAGTACCAATATTCAGCAAGCACTTGGAGATTTTCAGAAATATACTTAAATCTTGTTGGGAATATCAGGGAACCAGCATTGTTAGAAGCCAAGCCTGCAACTGGAGAAAAGGCTGCAGGAGGTAAACGTTCCCTTGGGACAGTGGGTAAGTCAGTCTGCCTCAGTCAGAAGGTCCACGTTCAAGCTCCACATCCGAGGCTTGTGCCCAAAAATTGATGTTGACACATCAGTGCAGAGCTGAGGGAGCACCTCACTGCTTTTAGCTGCTACAAATTTTGGATGCAATTTGTAACCAAAGACCCATCCATCCTCTCAAATCGACGTAAAAGATCCCATTTGAGGATCAGCTGACCAACTGCATCGCCAAAATTTGTCTTTAAAAAAGACCATTCAAATCATATTATCTGTCGGTTGATTAAACTCTACAGCTGAGTTAGGGAATAATTTAAAGAAAGATGATTTGAAAGGTCCTCTAAACAAAAGGATCTAGATTTTTTCATGGAATGTGGGGGTCACTGGCAAGGCCAACATTTGTTGCCCATCCCTAATTACCCTTGAACTGAGCAGCTTGCTCGGTCATTTCAGAGGTCAGTTAAGAGTCAACCACATTCCTGTGGGTCCAGGGTCACATGCAGGTCAGACCAGGTAAGGATATTCTTCCCTAAAGGGAGGACATTAGTGAGCCAGGTCGATCTTTATAACAAATTGACAATAGTTGTCATGTCGGGTTTATTAACTGAATTTAAAATCCACTGGCTGGCACGGTGGGATTTGAACCCAGTGCCCCCAGACCTAGACCTTGGGCTTAATAGGCCAGTGACATGACCACTGTCTCCACTTCCCTTGCTCCTACCCCTCTTCATCTAAACCCAAAGGTCAGTCTCTTCTCCTCCTTCCTCCCCCATGTGTTTATCTAACTTCCTCTGAAATACATCTCTATGCCGGTCGCCTCATCTATATCTCCCTGCTCCCTGGGAATGGAACTTCCTCCTGAATTGCCTATTGGATTGATCAGTGACTTTGGGTGGAATTTAATGAAACCCACTGGAGCGAGCAGGATGGCCGGAGAATGGGGTGTGACCCAGGGCAGGAACCCCGCCCCCTGGCTGTGACCCAGGGCGGGAACCCCGCCCCCTGGCTGTGACCCAAGGCGGGAACCCCGCCCCCTGGCTGTGACCCAAGGCGGGAACCCCGCCCCCTGGCTGTGACCCAAGGGGGGAACGCCGCCCCCTGGCTATGACCCCAAAGCGGGAATCCCGCCCCCTGGCTGTGACCCCCAAGGGGGGAACCCCGCCCCCTGGCTGTGACCCCAAAGTGGGAACCCCGCCCCCCTGGCTGTGACCCAAGGCGGGAACCCCGCCCCCTGGCTGTGACCCAAGGGGGGAACCCCGCCCCCTGGCTATGACCCCAAAGCGGGAACCCCGCCCCCTGGCTGTGACCCAAGGGGGGAACCCCACCCCCTGGCTATGACCCCAAAGTGGGAACCCCGCCCCCTGGCTGTGACCCAGGGCGGGAACCCCGCCCCCTGGCTGTGACCCAAGGTGGGAACCCCGCCCCCTGACTGTGACCCCAAGGGGGGAACCCCGCCCCCTGGCTGTGACCCAAGGCGGGAACCCCGCCCCCTGGCGGTGACCCAAAGCGGGAACCCCGCCCCCTGGCTGTGACCCCAAAGCGGGAACCCCGCCCCCTGGCTGTGACCCAGGGCGGGAACGCCGCCCCCTGGCTGTGACCCCAAAGGGGGAACCCCGCCCCCCCCTCAGGGGTTAAACGGGCCTCAGGCGGGTCTCCCCCGCCACCGAGTTACCTCTGGACACAAACTCGGTTCCCAACCGCGGGAGGTGGCATTGGGAGGGGTGGGGACTGGTC
Organism: Carcharodon carcharias; assembly: GCF_017639515.1. Lineage (NCBI taxonomy): Eukaryota > Metazoa > Chordata > Chondrichthyes > Lamniformes > Lamnidae > Carcharodon > Carcharodon carcharias. The sequence goes on from NW_024470890.1 coordinate 258,764, forward strand.
ATTGAAATCCTGCCCTCGCCGCGGCCCCATGACCGGTGACCCCCCCCCCCACAATCCGCCCCCACTTACCCGGCTCCAGGGCTCCAGCCACAATCCCCGGCCGCAGCCTCAGCGCACGAGCGGTAACGGTCAGAGCGCGGGACAGGGCTTCTGTGCCCTGATTGGCTGGCACGGAGGCGCTATCCCCTGATTGGCTGGCACGGAGCAGCATTCTCCTGATTGCTGTACGGAGCCGCTGTCTCCTGATTGGCTGGCACGGAGCCGCTGTCTCCTGATTGGCTGGCACGGAGCCGCTGTCTCCTGATTGGCTGTGTCTCCAAGTGATTCCATCCAGACTGTGAGCTGAGTGAGAAGGTCCTGTCAGCCCCTCAGTGTCCCCATTCCTGAGGCATCGCTGCCTCGAGACCAATGCTCATCGCTGACAAATCACTGGCTCTTGTTGGATTTGGCAGCAGAATAACAAAGGAGCAGCAGCCGAGTCTGATCACCTCCCCCGCCCAGGACACCCTCCCAAACTTTACTCACTGGCTTTGGGCCTTTGCCCTGGGCCTTGGGATATAAGAATATGTTAGTGATCGTGGACATGGTCACCCGATGGGTAGAAGCTTCCCCCACACGGAAAGATGCTGCTCAAACGCTCGTGAAATATTGTGGAAAGAAATATCACCTGGATAGGGAAAACCTCTGGGAATAAATAGTGACCGAGGGCCTCACTTTACCAGAAAGACAGTAAAAGACTTAGCGCAGGTTCTGGGATTTCAATGGAAACTGCATATTCCCGACCAGCCACAGTCCTCAGGGATGGTAGAAAGGGTAAATGGGGAATTGAAAAGCCCCCTGTCTAATGTTTGTCAGGATATTTACCTCCCGTGGCCAGAAGCACTCCCAGTCGTGCTTTATGCTGTGCGAAATAGGGAAAATAGAGCCACTGGAATAACCCCCCATGAAGCTCTTATGGGACGTCCTATGAGTACCGGAGCCCAGCCTCCTGTATGTGCCGAAAACTTCACCTTAGTATGGAACCATGAGCAGACTTCGGCTTACACCCAAGCTCTATGCAACACACAAGCTGAATTGCATGGGAGGGTAAGGCAGGCTCAGGTGACTGCAGAAGATACTCCTATACACAACTTCCAGCCAGGTGAGCAAGTGTATGTAAAAAATCGAAATAAAGACTCTCTTTCCCCTAGGTGGAAAGGGCCCTACCTCGTGTTGCTAACAGCTCGGACAGCTTGGAAGGTTGAAGGGAAGGAAGACTGGATCCACGTTACCCGCTGTAAAAAAACGTTGTCCGGCGATAGTATAACAACTGTTACTAAGTCACTCACACTCTCACACCCTCCAGCTTCTCCCTCTCTCTCACAACCTGAAACTCTCTCTCTCTCTCACTCTCACTCTCTCTGGTCCTCAAACCCTCTCCCTCTCTCTCATGCCCTCAATCTCTCTCACTTTCTCTCACGTCCTCACTCCCTGTCTCACATAAGACCTCACCCCCTCTCTCTCTCTCATACACATACACGCACAGACACACAGGTCATCACCCCCTCACTCTCACTGTGCCTCACATTCACACACTGGCCCTTAACCCCTCTCTCTTGTACGCTCTCAACCCCTCTCTCTCTCTCTCTCTCACATGCCCTCAAATCCTCTCTCTCCCTCTCACCCTCAAAACCTCTCTCTTTCTATTTCACGCCCTCAATCCCTCTCTCTCTCTCTCACACCGTGAAACGCGCTCTCTCACCATCAAATCCTCTCTCTCTCGCATGCTCTCTTACCCTCCCCCTCACTCTCATGTGCTAAAACCCACTCTCTCTCTCTCTCTCTCAGGTCCTTGAACACTCTCCTTCTCAATTTCACCCTAAAACTCCCTCTCTCTCTTGCCCTCAACCCCACTCTCTCTCTCTCACACATGCCCCCAAACCCTCTCTCTTTCTCTCTCACACCTTCAATCCCACTCGCTCTCTCTCACGCCCTGAAAGGCTCTCTCTCTCACCATCAAACCCTCTCTCTCTCACACTCTCAAACCCTCTCTCTCTCTCATGCTTTCTTACCCTCCCACTCACTCTCATATGCTCAAACCCACTCTCTCTCTCTCTCTCTCTTTCTCAGGTCCATGAACACTCTCCCTCTCAATTTCACCCTAAAGCTCTCTCTCTCTCTCACACCCACAAACCCTCTCTGCCACACCCTCAAACCATTTCTCTCTCTCGCCCTCAAACCCTCTCTCTCTCTCTCATGTCCTCAAACCCTCTCTCTCTCACGCCCTTCAACCCTCTGTCTCACAACCTCAAACACTACCTCTCTCTCTCTCTTATGCTCTCAAACCCTCTCTCTCTCACATGTCCTCAAACCCTCTCTATCACACCCTCAAAACCTCTCTCTGTCAATCACACCCTCCAACCCTGTGCCTCTCTCTCTCTCAAGCCCTCAAACCCTCTCTCCCTCTCTCTCAAGCCCTCAAATCCTCCCTTTCTCTCCCTTTCACCATAAAACCCTCTGACTCCCTCAAATCCTCTCTCTTTCTCTGACGCCCTCAAACCCCCTCTCTCTCTCTCATGCCCTCCAGCCCACTCCCTCTCTCTCACACCCTGAAACTCTCTCTCTCGTCCTCAAACCCTCTCTCTCTCTCTGCCACACCCTCAAACCCTCCCTCTCTCATCCTCAAACCCTCTCTCTCTCTCTCATGCCCTCAAAACCTTTCTCTCTCTCTCGCTCTCTCTCTCTCGCTCTCTCTCAGGTCCTTCAATCCTCTCCCACTCTCTCATACTCAAACCCCTCTCTCTCTCTCAACCCTTCAAAACCTGAATCTCTCTCTCGTGCCCTCAAACATCTCTATTTCTCATGCCCTCAAACCCTCTCTCTCTCTCTGTCTCTCTCTCTCTCTCTCTCAGTTCATCCAACCATCTCCCTCTCTCTCATGCCCTCAGACACACTCTCTCTCTCTCTCTCTCATGCCATCAAGCCTTTGTTCTCACTCTCAGGCCCACAACCCCTCTCTCTCTCTCTCTCTCACTACACCCTGAAAATCTCTCTCTTTCTCGCCATCAGATCCTCTTTCTCTCATGCCCTCAATTCCCTTCTCTCTCATGCCCTCTTACCCTCCCTCTCACTCTCCTGCCCACAAACCCCCTCTCTCTCTCTTTCTCATGCCCTCAAAACCCCCTCCCTCACGCCTCCAAATCCTCGCTCTCTGTCAGGCCCTCAAACCATCTCTCTCTCTCTCAGGCCTAAAGACCCCTGTCTCGTTTTCATGCCCTGAATCCCTCTCTCACCCGCCTTCAAATACTCTCTCCCTTTCTCACACCCTCAAACCCTCTCTCTCTCTGATGCCCTCAAATCCTAATTCTGTCTGTCTGTCTCTCTCTCTCTCAGGTCCTCCAACCCTCTTCCTCTCTCTCAAGCCTTCAAACCCTCTCTCTCGCTTGCCCACAAAACCTCTCTCTCTCTCATGCCCTCCAACCCTTTGTCTCTTTCTCCCACACACTCTCAAGACCTCTCTCTCTCTCTCACGCCCAGAAAACCTCTCTCTCTCACAACCTCTATCTCTCACTCTCACACCCACCAACACTGTCTCTCTCTTTCTCACACCCTGAAAACCTCTCTCTTTCACTCCCTCAAAACCTCTCTCTCTCTCACGCTCTCAAAGTCTCTCTCTCTCTCATGCCATCAAAACCTCATTCTATCACATCCTCATACCCTCTCTCCCACGCCCTCAAACCATCTCTCTCTTTCTCATGCCCAAACAGCCTCTCTCTCTTTCATGCCCTGAAACCCTCTCTCACATGCCCACAAATCTTCTTCCTCTTTCTCACACCCTCAAACTCTCTCACTCTCTCAGGAACTCAAACCCTCTCCCTCTCTCTCTCAGGCCCTGAAACTCTCTCTCTCTCAAGCCTTAAAACCCTCTGCATTTCTCTCTCGCCCTCAACACCTCTCTCTCTCTCTCATGCCCTCAAGCCCCCCCTCTCTCTCATGCCCTCCAACCCCCTCTGTCTCTCTCATGTCCTTAAACCCTCTCTCTCTCACAACCTCTCTCTCATGCCCTCCAACCCTATCCCTCTCACTCACGCCCTGAAACCCTCTCTCTCAAACCTTTCAAAACCTCTATCTCTCTCTCTCGCCCTCAAACACTTTCTCTCTCTCTCTCTCACACCCTCCAACCCTCTGTCTCTCTTTGTCACAAAATCAAACCCTCTCTCTCTCTCATGCCTTCAATCTCCCTCCCTCTCTCACACTCTCAAACACTCTCTCAAACCCACAAACACTCTCCCTCCCTCTCTCAAGCCCTCAAACCCTCTGTTTCTCTTTCTCACACCCTCAAACCCTACCTCTCTCTCTCTCACCCTCCCTCTCTCAAGCCATCAAACCCTCCCTCACGCCATCAAATCCTCTAACTCCCTCTCACGCCCTCAAACCTTCCTCTCTCTCATGCCCTCAAACTCTCTCTTGCCTTCAAATTCTCTCTCTGTATCTCTCAAGCACTTGAATCCTCACTCTCTCCTGTCCTCAAAACCTCTCTCACACTCTCACATACGCCGTCACCCGCTCTCTCTCTGTAGCACACACAAGCCCTCACCTCTCTCTCTCCCTCTCATGCCCTTACACTCTCTCTCACCCTCTCTCTCTCAGACACATGCCCTCTCTCTCTCTCCCTCCCTTCTCTTGCTCTCTTCTCTGCCTCTCTCGATCTTCTCTCTGTCATTTCTCTCTCTCTCACCCACAAACCATCTCCCTCCCTCTGTCAGGCCCTCAAACCCTCTCTATCTCTTTCTCAATCCCTCAAATCCTACCTCTCTCTCTCTCTCACCCTCAAACCCTCCCTCTCTCTCACACGCCCTCAAACCCTCTCTTTCTCCCTCTCTCTCTCTCTCACACGCACAAACATCTCTCCCTCTCTCATGCCCTCAGATCCCCTCTTATGGAACTGCTCGTAATTCCCGAGAGGTTATCAACCTGGCAGCTGCATTTGAAAAAGTTGCTAATTCAACGGCTGATGCTCTGATTGAGACACAGAAACAGATTACAGCTCCCACTACTGAAATGTGAGCCCTATGCCTGACAGCTCTGCAAAATAGAATGGCCCTTGATTTCCTCCTAGCTGAAAAAGGTGGCACTTGTGCCATGATAGGTTCAGAGTACTGCACTTATGTACCTGATGTTTCTGAGAACATTACTAACCTGGGACAACATGTTATGAGGATTTGCTGTTTCCAGTGTATTAATGGAGCTATGACTGGAGTCACCACTGGATTAGGAGGAGCTCCCTTTGTCCCTCAATTTATAAGCACTGGCCCCAGTGAAACCCACTGATGGGGAGAAAAAGTTTACCCTGCCAGGGATCGGCCTTTTCCTTATGGTTATGAGCCCGCTTTTGATGATGAAGATACTATTCCTCATTGGTATTAATCTAAAAGATTAACAAGGAGGGATTGTGGAAGAATAAAATACATCTATACTTATGAGAGAAATAAACTTAAAATCCATGTCTAATGAAATGACTGTAGGAAGTCCCCAAACAGTCACACAGCCAGCACATAAATTAGCAAATCAAAGGGCCAGTGCTACCTTCCCAGACTAAGGAGCTCTGGATGTCAGATACAGTGGCAAAATCTAAGGGAGAAAACTATTGTGTGTGCATTGCCCAGGGTATGTAACCATTAACACCATCTATTTGCTGAACCATCGACATTGTCCTGTCTACTTGCTAAACCATCGACATTCTCCTGTCTAATCGTTAAATCATTAACACTGGTCACTATCCTTTGAAGCCATTTGAAACTATTGTAATTGCCCAAGTTTCTGTCATGAACCTTTTGCTATATCTATGTGTGTAAAGAAGTGTTAGGCAGAGTGTCAGCTAGCTCCATTGTAAGCTGCTGGGCTCTCCGTGATATCACGATTTTAATAAAAGGCTTCCGAGACAAACCTCCTGGGTCTGAGTGTTCACTCAGATTTCTGTGACACACACCCTCAAACCCTCTCTCTCATGCCCTCCAACACCCCGTCTCTCTTTCACACCCTCAAACCCTCTCTCTTTCTCTCATGGCCTCAAACCCTGTCTCTCTCATGCCCTCAAACGTTCTCTCTCTCTCATCCTCAAACCTTCTCTCTCTCTCATGCCCTCAAACCCTGTCTCTCTCTCATACACCCTCAAAACCTTTCTCTCCCTCAAGGTTTCAAACCCATTTCTGCTCTCTTGCCCTCAAAACCTCCCTCTCTTACACCCTCAAACCTCTCTCTCTCTCACTCTCATGCCCTCAAACCCTCTTAAGCCCTCACCCCCTCTCTCTCTCACGTCCTCAAACCTCTCACACCCTCACCCACCCTCTCTCTCTCTCTTCCACACACACCCTCAACACCTCTCTCACACAAATGCTCTCAAAACATCTCTCTCCCATTCTCAGACACTCTCTTTCTCTTTAATGCCCTTAAACCCTCTCTCTCCCTCAAATGCCCTCAAATCCTCCCTCTCATTCACACCCTCAAAATCCCTCTCACTCTCTCTCACCCTCAAATCCTCTCTCTGTCTCCCTCAAGCCCTTGAACCCTCTTCTCTCTCCTGTCCTCAAATCCTTTCTCACTCTCTCACATACACCCTCACCCTTTCTCTCTCTCTCTCTCTGTAACACACACAAGCCCTCACCTCTCTCTCTCTCCCTCTCATGCCCTTACACTCTCTCTTTCCCTCTCTCTCACACAGGCCCCCACCCACTCTGTCTCAGACAAATGCCCTCTCTCTCTCCCTCCCTTCTCTCTCTCTCCACTCACAGCTGTGAACCTAAGTCAGATTCAGGAAGGGACTCTCCCTACACTTACATACAGTTGCACTGTTGCTTTTAAGCAGCAATACAGCAGCCATGTCATCCACACAATCGCATGAACAGTAATGTGTTGAGTTATGTATTAATTTGTTTGTATTCATGCTGATTGAGGAGCAAGTATTGGTGCAGAAACTGCTGGAGCTTCCTTCATGCCTGGTGTGTGCTTTGGCTGAAGGCAGCTCCTTGGTTCATTGCTGAGGCTTCATCCTGAGCTGTTTTCTTTGCAGTTTTTGTCAGTGGTGGTTTGCCATTGCCTTCCTCAGGGCTAGGGTGAGGGTGCAGGTCCCAGGTTTGCCTCAGCCCATACGGGAATCGAAACCACGCTGTTGGTGTTAATCTGACCCACCTGCTTGTCATCCAGCCAACTGAGATAAGCAGCCCCTCAGAGCTTGCTACTCTCCTTCAAATAGTGCCATGAGACCTTCCATATCCATCCAAATGACTTGAAGATAAGTGGAGCTTCATCCGACATCTAATTGAAGGGTGTGGAATTTTTCTGGCAAAGCTGATGGTAAATGCTGAGTTGTTCAAATTAGAAGTGTGAGGTGATGCACTTTGGTAGGAAGAACATGGACAGACAATATAAAATAAGGGGTGAAATTTTGAAGGAGCTGTAGGAGCAGAAAGACTTGGGTATCTATGTGCATAGATTAATGAAGGTGGCAGGACAGGTGGAGAGAGCAGTTAATAAAGCATATAGTATCCCGGGCTTCATTAATAGGGGCAAAGAGTACAAGAGCAAGCAGGTTATGCTGAATTTATATAAGACACTCATTAGACATCAATTGGAGCATTGTGTATAATTCTGTGTGCCACATTATAGGAAGGATGTGAACATGTTGGAGAGAGTGCAGAAGAGGTTTAGAAGAGTCCTTCCAAGCATGAGAAACTTCAACTATGTGGATAGATTGAAGAGGTTGGCACTGTTCTCCCTGGCGAAGAGAAGGTTGAGAGGAGATTTGATAGAGATGTTCAGAATGATGAGGGGGCTGGACAGAGTAGATAGGGAGAAGCTGTTCCTGCTCGTAAAAGGATCAAGAATGAGAGGGCACAGATTTAAAGTGATTTGCAAAAGAAGCAAGTGTGATGTGAGAAAAACCTTTCTCACACGGTGAGTGGTTGGGGTCTGGAATGCTCTGCCTGAAGCGTGGTGCAAGCAGGTTCAGTTGAGGCATTTGAGGACATTAGATGATTATGTGAATAGAAACAATGTTCAAGGGTACAGGGAAAAGGCAGGGCAATGGCACTAAGTCATCATGCTCATTTGGAGAGCCGGTGCAGACATGATGGGCCGAATGGCCTCCTTCTGTGCCGTTAAGATTCTGTGATTCAAAGGGAAACTTGACACAAAAGCCACAACTTGTTTGACAGTTTTTATAAATTTCGGGATGTGTGTCTTGAATTCAGCAGTGATAAGACCACCAAGTCTTTTTACAAAACTAAACTGAACATTTATGAAAAAGAAAAATGATTTTTAAGCACATATCTATGTCCACAAATTACTACGATAGTAACTTCTAAATCCCCTACTTAATCTGACTCCCAGTTACACTTCCATTAAGGCAACAGGAAGATGCATAGGTTTCCAAAGAGCCAGGCAAGGTGACACACAATCCCCTGAACCAGTCCAATTCACACTGAGATTTCTTAACTTCAGTTCTTTGAAAACAGCAGCTTGAGGCATGGATTCTGGAGGCTCCTTACACTTGTTAGGTCTTAAAAATACTTACCCTGACACACAGCCTTCATTCCTTTTATACATATTTTCCCCTTTGAATGCAAATTCCCACTGTTTCACTGTGTCTTTGGACTTTACCTTTCTGATAATAAAAATCTCTCATGGCACAAAGTGTTACCAGTAACCTTTTGGAAAAAGTAAACACAATGTTTCTAAACTTCACCTGGCCCGGTGACACATTTCACTCCTCTGAAAACAATCTAGTCCGGTTTATTTAAAAATGCAAATGTCTTTTCACACCTTATATTCTAAACCTCCCCCATGTTTATCAATTAAGTCTCTCTCTCTCTCTCACACAGACACAGATATCTTTACTTTACCACAAAGTTCAATAACATTATGAGAATTATTATATCTTCCCGACAGGAATCGATGACCATGCAGCACTCTCTCATTCCTGCACTGCAGTGTTAAACTAGATTGATAAATCAGTAAATTGTTGTCCATTCTTTTGGCTGGCTCATTGCCTTGGTGTGTAACATAGTGAGGGGAACAATGTCAGGATAGAGGGAACAGCTTTCAAAAAGGGACAAAATGATGAACCAATAGAAGTAGAATACATTATATTTAAATGTTGAATATAAAATCTAACTCACATTTGAAGGGAACTAACCACAACTAAACTTGCGATTTTGCCACAGATTCATAATTTAACCCTCTGAGATTAAGCGTGTTTTTAATAGGCAACCATTCCATCACCTTCACTGCTTTAAGCAGTTTGTGAGCAGGGTCCCTTTAAGGTTGACGTGACTTCAGAAAGACGCACCTGCTTATGGGAATTCAGACCCTAGTGAATCCTTTCGCAGCCTTGGGAATACAATACATGAACCAGGCAGGTCTGTTGGCAAACAAGGTGTTAGTAATGACTGACCGATATACTTTGGGAAACATTGTTACATGGATGTATAATGGGTGGAATTAACAGTTGCTCATGTAGAAAGTAGTTTGAAATCATCAGTAGTTTTTGTTCACTTTTAAGGTTGATACAATGCTGAAAAACGAATTAAATGTTGGGTTAGATCATCAGAAAAATGGAGCACAGGTCTACAGAAATTCTGATGAAGAGTCATACGGACTGGAAACGTTAACAGTGTTTCCCCTCCGCAGATGTTGTCGGACCTGCTGGGCTTTTCCAGCTCTTTTTGTTTTTGCTACAGAAATTCCTCCGAGTTCAGAGCACATTTGGGAATCCTGGGAATCCAGGAGTAAGTGTAAGAAAAGGAATAATGACCAGAATCAGTAATAGAGTCAAAGACAACAAAGTATTGCAACTGCAGCTCTGGAGAAGTCAGACAGACTGGAAGCGTTAACTCTGTTTCTCTCTCCACAGAGAGAGAGAGAGAGCAGCTGAGTTTTTGCAGCATTTTCTGTTTGGATGTCCAATACATTTGTCTCCTGAGAGGGTTGAGCAGGGGATCTGGGAGAGGCTCCGTTTCTATCATGTTTGAGTGTTTCCCTTTCCCGTCATTGGTGATGTTCTTGTTCCGTGAGGAGCTTCAGGATATTTGTACCCAGGGAGCAGCTTTAGTTTGGGCTGCTTGAGGAGGATGAGGGTTGGAGATGCACCATGAACGGTTGTGTTTTCAATGGCTGAAAGCAAACTGCATCCTGAGAAGTGGGAGGGTGAAAAAAGAGCCATTCCTGAAATGGCCCTTTGCCCTTCCCAGAAAGTCAAGTCTCTTTGTGAAAAGTCCCTGCTCCACAAGCCCAGGAGGACTTGGAGACTTTGTCTCCCTGGACTGGGAATTGGCCAACGTTGAGGCAATTGAGGGATTGGAAGCCTCGGATCAGCTTTTTAATGCGTCGGGAGATCAGGACCAATAGGAGATGAGCTGCTCGCTGCTGATTGGACAATGGCGGCTGAGTGCCACGTGTCCGGCTGCAGTGATTGGCTGAGCCGGCGGGCGGGCGGGGCGGGGCGGGGCGCGCGCTTCCCCCGCAGCTGGTGAGCAGTGGGCGGGGCGCGCGCTTGATTGCGGAGTCTCAGGTAATGGCGGGAGCGCCAAACGTGCTGGAAAAGTCCCGTCCGGACAACCTCGTGTGGCCCCAGCGGCCGCTCCAACTCGGGGCCGCAACTATTGACATTGCGTCTGAGGAAGGCAAGTGTCAGCAAAGTGGAAGCGTCTGGGTCAGTGGGTGAAGCCCCTTTAGCAAAATGCTGTTGGGCTGGTTTCTCATCGCCATTGAAATGAGGAATTGAACAGTTCCTGGAGCAACTGGGGCTTCCGACCAGGCCGAGCTGTCCTGGACTTGGAAAGACATCCATCCAGCCAGCCAGCCAGCCAGACCCAATAACGGGGGGATTGAAGAGGGTGCAGGAGCAGAGAAACCTGGGTGTCCATGTGCACAGACCATTGAAGCTGCTGGCACAGCTGGAGAGAGCAGTGAATAAAGCAAATAGGATCCTGGGCCTTATTCACAGGGGGATAGAGGGCAAGAGCTGGGAGCTTCTGCTGAATTGATAGAAGACACTGGTTAGACCACAGCTGGAGCATTGGGCAGAGTTCTGGGTGCCACATTCTAGGAAAGATGTGAACACATTGGAGAGAGTGTAGAAGAGGTTTACAAGGATGAGGAAGGAGAAACGTCAGCTCTAAAGATAGATCCGAAACACTGGCCCCGTTTCCCTTGGAGGGGAGAAGGCTAAGAGGAGATTTGATCGAGATGTTCAAAATCATGAGGGGGCTGGACAGAGTGGGGAAGGTGAACCATTTCCCACTCATAAAAGGATCCAGAACCAGAAGGCATCGATTGAAAGCGATTTGCAAAAGAAGCAAATGCAATGTTTGTATTCAAATATTCAATGTGCAGGTGTATGGGGAAAAGGCAGAGCAATGACACTGGCTCATTTGGAGAGCCGGTGCAGACATGATGAGTCAAATGGCCTCCTCCTGTGCCACACCGATTCATCTACCAAAAACGGGTTAACTTTTGGACCAACTGAAATTTATTTCCTCACCCACTTTCCATTAATCTTGGCCTCATTGAACCAAACCATCCAGAGCTAAGCTTTTATTCCACATATTTCTATATCTGTAACATTGTCTGACTCTCCCTATATCAGTCCATCTGCCTCAAAAAGCTTCCTTCAAAACCCTTTGTCACCTGTAACCTGACCATTACAATGCTCTCCTGGTTAGCTTTTCATCCTCTACCCTGTATAAACTTCAGCTTGTAAAATCCTGCTGTGTGCATTCTATCCAGCAGCAAGTTCCACTCACCCATTGTTCCTGATCTTGCTGATCTCCCAATGCTGTCAAATTCTTATCCAAGTCTTCAAATCCCTTCATTGCCTCAACTTTCCCCATTTTTGTAACCTATCTCCTCATGAAATCTACTGTTTTGGCCCCATGTTTTGTGCCTTTTTTGTCCCATTATCCATTCAGTCACCGACAGTCTAGACTGTGGAATTTGCACTCTAAGTCTCTCCATCTTTATATCTTATCTTTGATTAAGCTTCTAACCACCCCATCTAATTGTCCCTTCTTTGGCAAGGTATCCATTTTCCTCCTGCCTCCATGAACCACCTTCAAACAAGTTCCACGTTAAAGATGCTATATGAATAGATGTTGTCTGTCTCAGTGTACTAGCTTGTAGTTGTCAATAAAATGTTATAATCATAGATTACCAGCCTGTTTTAAAAACTACAATTGGCCACAATCAAGGGGGATTGTAAAACATTTTTTTGATTGTATGGTAGATACAGAGCATCATTATAACAGACTTTACCACAGGGTGTAAATGCATATTCACATCCATGACTGGTCATATGAGGTATTCTCTGCATCATGCTCTCTACAGAGCAGAAATGAGAAATCTTACCATACCATTACCACACAACATTGCTTCAGTTGTATAGAAGCTTGGTTAGACCGCACCTGGAGTCCTGTGTGCAGGTTTGGTCCCCTTCCCTCAGAAAGGATATTATTGCCATAGAGGAAATGCAACTAAGGTTCACTAAGGACTTGTTCCGGGGATGGTGAGGCTGTCCTATGAAGAAAGGTTGGGGAAACTGGGTTTCTCGAGCTTTGAAGAATGAGGGGTGATCTCATTGAAACCTACAAAAGACTGAAAGGAATAGACTGGGTAGATGCAGGTAAGATGTTTCCCCTGGTTGGGAAGTCTAGAACCAGGGGACACAATTTCAGAATAAGGGGGAAGCCACTTTGGACCAAGATGAGGAGAAATGTCTTCACTCAGAGGGTTGTGAGGATTTGGAATTCTCTATCCCAGAGGGCCATGGACGCTCACTCAATGAGTATATTTAAGGCACAGATTGATAGTTTTCTGATTAACAATAAGGTAAAGGGTTGTGGGGACAGTGTGGGTAAGTGTTGGATCAGCCATGAACTTATTGAATGGCAGAGCAGGTTGAATGGCCTTCATCAGTTCCTATGTTCCTATGAATACCTACAAAAGGAGAAGCAAGTACTTGTTCATCAGCCTGAGTAAATCAGCATGTTGAACACTAGAGCGCTGGGGGCGAAACAGGCCCAGGGCGTCTCAAGCTGCTTTGAGGATTATACACTTAGCATTTTTGAATTATTCTTATGGTTCAACTTTTCAGTCACCCGATGACATGTGGACATTGGCAATGGAAAGCAGCACCTAGTTGATCTTTGAGGCATCACAGCAGAGCCCTCTCTCCCTCACATGCCCTCAAACCCTCTTTCTCTCTCTCATGCCCTCAAACCATCTCTCTCATGCCCAAACCCACTCTCACTCCTTCACGCCCTGATGCCCTCTCCCATACACCCTCAAATCCTTTCTCTCATTCTCACACCCACAAACCCTCTCTCTCTCTCTCTCTCTCTCTCAGGTCCTCCAAACCTCCTCATCTCTGTCTCATATCCTGAAACACTCTCTCTCAAGCCTTCAAACCACCGTATCTCTCTCTCGCCCTCTAAATCTGTCTCTCAGGGCCTCAAACCTCCTCTGTGTCTCTTTCTCAAGCCTTCAAACCCTCTCTCATGACCTCAAACCTTCTCTCTCTCTCTCATGCCCTCGAACCCTGTGCCCCTCTCCAGCCCTCAAAACTTCTCTCTCTCAAGACCTCAAACCCTCTATCTCTCCCATGCCCTTGAACACTCTCTCTTTCTCTCATGCCCTTGAACCCTCCCTCTCTTTCTCACACCCTCAAACCCTTTCTGATGCCCTCAAACTCTGTCTCTCCCCCTTTTTCTCTCTCTCACGTCCTCAAACCCTCTCTCTCTCTCACATGCCCACAAACCCGCTCTCCCTCACATGCCCTCAAACCATCTCTCTTTCTCTCACGCCTTCAAACCATCTCCCTCTCTCCTGCCTTAAACTCTCTCTCATGCCTTTGAACCCTCTCTCTCACGCCTTTGAACCCTCTCTCTCTCTCTCATGCCTTCCGCCCATGTCTGTCCCTCTCTCATGTATTCAAACTATCTCTCTCTCTCTCTCATGCCCTCAAGCCCTCTCTGATGCCCTCAAACCGTCCCTGTCACTCTCTGTCTCTCTCTCTCTCAGGTCCTGAAATGCTCTCGCTCTCTCACCCTCAAACCCCCCTCTCTCTCACGCCTTCCAACACTCTCTCTCTTTCTCTCTCTCTCTCACACCCTAAAACTCTCTCACTCTCTCACGCCCTCAAAAGGCATCTCTTTCTCGCATGGCCTCAAACCCTCTCACTATCCCTCATGCCCTCAAACCCTCTCTCTCTCTCATGCCCTCAAATCCTCTCTCTCTCACACGCCCTCCAACCCTCCATCTCTCTCTTTCACACCCTCAAAACCTCTCAATCTCTCACGCCCACAAAGCTTGTCTCTTTCTCTCACGGCCTCAAACCCTCTCTCTCTCTCATGCCCTCAAACCCTCTCTCTGTCTCTCTCAAACCCTCCAACCTTCTTTCTCTCTCTCTCTCACGCCCGCAATTCCTTTCTCTCTCTCTCTCTTATGCCCTCAAATTCTCTCTCTCTTTCTCACAACCTCAAATCACCTCTCTCTCTTTGATGCCCTCAAACCCTCTCTCTCTCTCTCTCTCTCAGGTGCTCCAACCCTTCTCCCTCTCTCTCACATCCTGAAACTCTCTCTCAAGCCTTCAAACCCTCTATCTCTATCTCGCCCTCAAACCTTCTCTCTCTCTATCTCATGCCCACAAAATCTTTCTCTCTCTCACGTCCTCCAACCCTCTGCCTCTCTCTCTCACACACCCTTAAGACCACTCTCTCTCCCGGCCAGAAAACTTCTCTCTCTCACAACCTTTCTCTCTCTCTCTCATACCCTCAAAACCTCTTTCTCTCTCTCACGCCCTCAAAGCCTCTCTCTCTCTCTCTCTCGCCCTCAAACACTCTCTCTCTCGCCCTAAAACCCTCTATCTCTCCCATGCCCTCAAACCCCCTCTCTCTGTATCCCTCAAGCTTTCAAAACCTGTTTCTCTCTCTCATGCCCTCAATCGTTTTCTCTCTCACACTCTGACTCACACCATCAAGCCTTTGCTCTCACACTCAGGCCCTCAAACTGTCTCTCTCTCTTACCCTCTCTCATGCCCTCGAACCCTCTCTCTCTCACACCCTGAAACCCTCTCTCTCTCACACCCTGAAACCCACTCTCTCTCACACCCTTAAACCTTCTCACTCTCTCTCTCTCTCTCTCTCATGCCCTGAAACCCTCTCTCTCCCTCTCATGCCCTGAAACCCTCTCTCTCCCACTCGCACCTTCAAACCCTCTCTCTGTCTCTCTGAGGCTCTCAAAACTTCTCTCTTTCTCTCAAGCCTCAGTAGCTCTCTCTTGCCCTCAAAACTTCTCTCTCACACGCTCAAATCCCCTCTCTCTCTCACACCATCAAAGCCTCTCTCTTTCTCTCTCACCCTCAATCTGTCTCCCTCTCTCTCATGCCCTCAAACCCTCTCTCTCTCTCACACCCTCAAAACATCTCTTTCTCTCTCTCACGGTCTCAAATCCACACTCTCTCATATGCCCTCAAACCCTCTCTCTCTCATGCCCTCAACCCATCTCTTTCTCTCATGAACTCAAATCATCTCTCTGTCTCTCACACCCACAAATGCTCTCCCTCACTCTCTCAGGTCCTCAAAGCATCTCTCTCTCTCATGCCCTCCAACCCTCTGTCTCTCTCTCTCTCTCTCTCCTCACCTCAAATCCTTATTCTCTCTCTCCCATGCCCTCAAACCCCCTCTCTCATGTCCCCAACCCCCTCTCTCCCTCAAAACCTCTTTCTCACACCTTCAAACCACTCTCACTTTCACACCCTCAAACTTTCTCTCACTCGCCCACAGACCTCTCCCTCTCTCTCTCTCTCACGTTCTCAGACCCTCTCTCTCTCTCTCTCTCTCTCTCATGACCTCAACCCATCTCTTTCTCTCACGGTCTCAAACCCTCTCTCTCTCCTCACCTCAAACCCACTCTCTCT
This sequence comes from Carcharodon carcharias, assembly GCF_017639515.1. Lineage (NCBI taxonomy): Eukaryota > Metazoa > Chordata > Chondrichthyes > Lamniformes > Lamnidae > Carcharodon > Carcharodon carcharias. The sequence continues at coordinate 274,713 of NW_024470890.1, forward strand.
CTCATGCCATGAAATCCTCTCTCTCTCGTGCCCTCTAAACCTCCCTCTGTCTCTCACGCTCTCAAACACGCTCTCCCACACATGCAGAAACCCTCTCTCTCTCTTCCACACACACCCTCACCCCCTCTCACAAACACACTCTCAAAACCTCTCTCTCCCTCTCACGCTCTCAGACCCTCTCTTTCTCTTTCACGCCCTCAAACCCTCTCTCTCTCTCTCACCCTCAAATCCTCTCTGTCTCTCTCAAGCCCTTGAACCCTCTCTTTCTCCTGTCCTCAAACCCTCTCTCACTCTCTTACATACACCCTCACCCTCTCTCTCTGTAACACACACAAGCCCTCACCTCTCCCTCTCTCCCTCTCATGCCGTTACACTCCCTCTCTCTCACACTGGCCCTCACCCACTCTCTCTCAGACACATGCCCTCTCTCTCCCTCCCTTCTCTCTCTGCCTCTCTCGATCTCTCTCTCACTCCTGCCCCTCTCCTCTCGCTCTCTCTCTCTTTTCTCTCCCTCTCTGCCTTCTCTCTCCCTCTCTCTCCTCCCTCCCTCTCTCTCTCTCTCTCAAGACCTCAAATCCTCTATCTCTCCCACGCCCTTGAACACTCCCTCTTTCTCTCATGCCCTTTAACCCTCCCTCTCTTTCTCACACCCTCAAACCCTTTCTGATGCCCTCAAACTCTGTCTCTCTCTCAGGTCCTCAACCCCTCTATCTCTCTCTCCACTGCCCACAAACCCTCTCTCTCTCACATGCCCTCAAACCATCTCTCTTTCTCTCACGCCTTCAAACCATCTCCGTCTCTCCTGCCTTAAACTCTCTCTCTCTCATGCCCTCAATCCCTCTCTCACGCCTTTGAACCCCCACTCTCATGCCTTCCGCCCATCTCTGTCCCTCTCTCATGTATTCAAACTGTCTCTCTCTCTGTCAAACCCTCCAACCCTCTGTCACTCTCTCGCAAACCCTCAAAACCTCTCTGTCTCTCTCATGCCCTAAAACTCTCTCACTCTCTCTCACACCCTCAAAAGGCCTCTCTTTCTCGCATGGCCTCAAACCCTCTCACTATCCCTCATGCCCTCAAACCCTCTCACTATCCCTCATGCCCTCAAACCCTCTCTCTCTCATGCTCTCAAACCCTCTCTCTCTCTCTCACACGCCCTCCAACCCTCCATCTCTCTCTTTCACACCATCAAACCCTGTCTCTCTCAAGCCTGCAATACCTCTATCTCTCTCTCTCGCCCTCAAACTTCTCTCTCTCATTTCCTCAAACACTTTCTCTCAGACCCTCAAACCCTCTCCCTTTCTCTCTCACACCCTCAAACCCTATCTCTCCCTCTCATGCCCTCCAACACACGATCTCTCTCTCTCACACCCTCAGATCTTCTCTCTCTCATGCCCTCAAATCCTGTGCTCCTCTCCAGCCCTCAAAACTTCTCTCTCTCATGCTGTTACCCTCCCTCTCTCTCTCATGCTTTCAAACCCTCTCTCTCTCTCTCTTTCTCACAAGTCCTCAAACCCTCCATCTCTCCCTTTCACACCCTCAAATCCTCGCTCTCTTTTTCTCAGGCCCTGAAATTCTCTCCCTCTCATGCCCTATTACCCTTCCTCTATCTCTCTCACATCCTCAAACCCTGTCCATCACACCCTCAAAACCTCTCTCTGTCTATCATGCCCTCCAATCCTGTGCCTCTCTCTCTCAAGCCCTCAAACCCTCCCCCTCTCACTCAAGCCCACAAATCCTCCCTCTCTCTCGCCATTAAACCCTCTCTCTCTGATGGCCTCAAATCCTCTCTCTCTGACACCCTCAAACATTCTCCCTCTCTCTCATGCCCTGAAACACTCTCTTTCTCCCACGCCCACAAACCCTCTCTCTCTCACATGCCCTGCAACCCTCTCTCTCTCCCACGCCCTCAAACCCTCTCTCTTTCGCCCACACCCTCAAACCGTCTGGCTCTCTCTTACGGCCTTAAACCCTCGCTCTCTCTCTCTCTCTCTCATGCTCCAGTCCCTCTCTCTCAACCCCTCGAGCCCTCTTTCTCACTCTCCCGCCTTCCGACTTCATTTGTCTCTCTCTCTCACACTCAAAAAACCTCTTTCACCCTCACCCACCCTCAAACCCTCTCTCACCCTCACCCACCCTCAAACCCTCTCTCACCCTCACCCACCCTCAAACCCTCTCTCACCCTCACCCACCCTCAAACCCTCTCTCAACCTCACCCACCCTCAAACCCTCTCTCATCCTCACCCACCCTCAAACCCTCTCTCATACCCTCAAACACTCTCTCTTTCTCATTCATGCCCTCAACCCCCTCTCTTTCTCTCACAGCCTCCAACCCTGTGCCTCTCTCTCTCAAACCCTCTCTTTCTCTCATGCCCTCTTACCCTCCATCTCACTCTCATGCCCTCAAACCCACTCTCTCTCTCTCACACGCCCTCAAACCCTCCATCCCTCACGTCCTCAAACCCTCCATCCCTCACGCCCTCAAACCCTCCCTCTCTTACATGCCCTGAGATCCTTTATCTCTTTAACTCACGCCCTCAAAACCCCTCTCTCTCTCTCCCTCTCTCAGGTCCTCCGACTCTCTCTCTCTCACGCCAACCCCCCCTCTCGCTTTCACGCCCTGAAACTCTCTCTCTCAAGTGTTCAAACACTCTATCCCTCTCTCACGCCCTCAAATCTTCTCTCTCTCTCACGCCGTCCAACCCTGTCTCTCTCTCATACAACCTGAAAACCTCTCTCTCTCTCATGGCCTCTTAAACTCCCTCTCACTCTCGTGCCCTCAAGTCCTCTCTCTGTCTCTCTCTCTCTCTCACACCCAAACCCCCCTCTCTCGCTTTCACAGCCTGAATCCCTCTTTCTTTCTCTCACCCACAACACTCTCTCTCTCTCTGTGACCCCCTAAAACCCTCATTCTCTCTATCTTTCCCTCACACCCACTAAAACTGCTCTCTCTCTCACGCCCTCCAACCCTCAGTCCCTCTCTCTCGCACACCCTCAAAACCTCACTCTCTCTCTCTCATGCCCTCAAAACCTCTTTCTATCTCTAACAGGCTCAAACTAACTCTCTCTTTCTCTCATGCCCCCAATCTATCTTCCTCTCTCTCACCGCCTCACACCCTCTCTCTCTCTCTCTCAAGCCTTTAAAACCTCTCTCTCTCGCCCTCAAACACTTTCTCTCTCTCTCTCTCATGCCATCAAGCCTTTCTTCTCACTCTCAGGCCCTCAACTCCACTCTCTCGCCCTCCATCCCTCTCTCTTTCTCACACCCTCAAACCGTCTATCTCTCTCTCTCATGCTCTCAAACCCTCTCTCCCTCCCTCTCAAGCCCTCAAACCCTCCCTCTCTCTCTCCCCATTAAACCGTCTCTATCTGATGCCCTCCAACCCTCTCCTCTCTCTCGCACCCTCAAACCTTCTCTCTCTCTAAAGCCTTCATACCCTCTGTCTCTCTCTCTCTCCCATGGCCAGAAACCCTCTCTCTCTGAGGCCGTCACACTCTCACGCCCTCCAACCCCCATCTCTCTTTCACACACTTAAACCCTCCCTCTCTCTTTCTCCGGCCCTGAAATGCTCTCTCTCTCTCTCGAAATCAAATCCTCTCACTCTCATGCCCTCAACCGCTCTCCTTCTCTCATGCCCTCTTACCCTCCCTCTCACTCTCATGCCCTCAACCGCTCTCCTTCTCTCATGCCCTCTTACCCTCCCTCTCTCTCTCATGCCCTCAACCGCTCTCCTCTCCTCCTTTCATGCCCTCTTACCCTCCCTCTCACTGTCATGCCCTCTTACCCTCCCTCTCACTGTCATGCCCTCAAACCCTCTATCTCTCTCTCTCACATCCTCAAACCCTCTCTCTGTCTATCATTACTGTGCCTCTATCTCTCAAGCGCTCAAACACTCTCTCTTCCTCTCTCTCAAGCTCACAAATCCTCCCTCTCTTGCCATTAAACCCTCTCTCTCTGATGGCCTCAAATCCTCTCTCTCTGACGCCCTCAAACCCTCACTGTCTCTCACGCCCTCCAACATTCTCCCTCTCTCTCACACCCTGAAACTCTCTCTCTCAAGCCTTCAAACCGTCTATCTCTCCTACGCCCACAAACCCTCTATCACTCACATGTTTTCAAACCCTCTCTCTCTCTCTCTCCCACCCTCAAACCATCTGCCTCTCTCTTACGGCCTTAAAGCCTCGCTCTCTCTCTCTCATGATCTCATTCCCTCTCTCTCAACCCTTCGAGCCCTCTTTCTCACTCTCATGACTTCAAACTGTCTCTCTCTCTCACACTCTCAAACTCTCTCTCGCACACCCACAAACCCTCTCTTACACTCACTCATGCCCTCAAACCCTCTCTCTTTCTCTTATACCCTCAAATCCTCTTTCTCTCTCTCTCACCACCTCTAACTCTAACTATCTCTTTCAAGCCTTCAAACTCTCTCTCTCTCTCGCCCTGAAAACCTCTTTCTCTCACACCCTCAAACCCTCTCTCCCCCTCATACCCCCAAATACACTCTCTCCTCCAAGCCCTCAAACCCTCTCTCTCTTACGCTCTGAAACATTCTCTCTCACTCATCATCAAATGCTCTCTCTCTCATGCCCTCTTACCCTCCGACTCAGTCTCATGCCCTCAAACCCACGTTCTCTCTCTCTCTCTCTCTCACACATGCCCTCAAACCCTCTCGCTCTCTCTCACGCCCAAACACCCCTCTCTCGCTTTCATGCCCTGAAGCCCTCTCTCACATGCCCTGAAATCCTCATTCTATCTCTAACACCCTCGAACCAACTCTCTCTCTCTCACGCCCTCAATCTGTCTTCCTCTCTCTCACGGCCTCAAAACCTCTCTCTCTCTCATGCCCTCATACCATATCTCTCCCTCTCTCACGCCCAGAAACCCTCTCTCTCTCATTCTCACACCCTCTGTCTCTCTCACACCCTCAAAACCTCTCAATCTCTCACGCCCACAAAGCTTGTCTCTTTCTCTCACGGCCTCAAACCCTCTCTCTCTCTCATGCCCTCAAACCCTCTCTCTGTCTCTCTCAAACCCTCCAACCTTCTTTCTCTCTCTCTCTCACGCCCGCAATTCCTTTCTCTCTCTCTCTCTTATGCCCTCAAATTCTCTCTCTCTTTCTCACAACCTCAAATCACCTCTCTCTCTTTGATGCCCTCAAACCCTCTCTCTCTCTCTCTCTCAGGTGCTCCAACCCTCTCCCTCTCTCTCACACCCTGAAACTCTCTCTCAAGCCTTCAAACCCTCTATCTCTATCTCGCCCTCAAACCTTCTCTCTCTCTATCTCATGCCCACAAAATCTTTCTCTCTCTCACGTCCTCCAACCCTCTGCCTCTCTCTCTCACACACCCTTAAGACCACTCTCTCTCCCGGCCAGAAAACTTCTCTCTCTCACAACCTTTCTCTCTCTCTCTCATACCCTCAAAACCTCTTTCTCTCTCTCACGCCCTCAAAGCCTCTCTCTCTCTCTCTCTCTCGCCCTCAAACACTCTCTCTCTCTCTCGCCCTAAAACCCTCTATCTCTCCCATGCCCTCAAACCCCCTCTCTCTGTATCCCTCAAGCTTTCAAAACCTGTTTCTCTCTCTCATGCCCTCAATCGTTTTCTCTCTCACACTCTGACTCACACCATCAAGCCTTTGCTTTCACACTCAGGCCCTCAAACTGTCTCTCTCTCTTACCCTCTGTCATGCCCTCGAACCCTCTCTCTCTCACACCCTGAAACCCTCTCTCTCACACCCTGAAACCCACTCTCTCTCACACCCTTAAACCTTCTCACTCTCTCTCTCTCTCTCTCTCTCTCATGCCCTGAAACCCTCTCTCTCCCTCTCATGCCCTGAAACCCTCTCTCTCCCACTCGCACCTTCAAACCCTCTCTCTGTCTCTCTGAGGCTCTCAAAACTTCTCTCTTTCTCTCAAGCCTCAGTAGCTCTCTCTTGCCCTCAAAACTTCTCTCTCACACGCTCAAATCCCCTCTCTCTCTCACACCATCAAAGCCTCTCTCTTTCTCTCTCACCCTCAATCTGTCTCCCTCTCTCTCATGCCCTCAAACCCTCTCTCTCTCTCACACCCTCAAAACATCTCTTTCTCTCTCTCACGGTCTCAAATCCACACTCTCTCATATGCCCTCAAACCCTCTCTCTCTCATGCCCTCAACCCATCTCTTTCTCTCATGAACTCAAATCATCTCTCTGTCTCTCACACCCACAAATGCTCTCCCTCACTCTCTCAGGCCCTCAAAGCATCTCTCTCTCTCATGCCCTCCAACCCTCTGTCTCTCTCTCTCTCTCTCTCCTCACCTCAAATCCTTATTCTCTCTCTCCCATGCCCTCAAACCCTCTCTCTCATGTCCCCAACCCCCTCTCTCCCTCAAAACCTCTTTCTCACACCTTCAAACCACTCTCACTCTCACACCCTCAAACTTTCTCTCACTCACGCCCACAGACCTCTCCCTCTCTCTCTCTCTCACGTTCTCAGACCCCCTCTCTCTCTCTCTCTCATGACCTCAACCCATCTCTTTCTCTCACGGTCTCAAACCCTCTCTCTCTCCTCACCTCAAACCCACTCTCTCTCTCATGCCATGAAATCCTCTCTCTCTCGTGCCCTCTAAACCTCCCTCTGTCTCTCACACTCTCAAACACGCTCTCCCACACATGCAGAAACCCTCTCTCTCTCTTCCACACACACCCTCACCCCCTCTCACAAACACACTCTCAAAACCTCTCTCTCCCTCTCACGCTCTCAGACCCTCTCTTTCTCTTTCACGCCCTCAAACCCTCTCTCTCTCTCTCACCCTCAAATCCTCTCTGTCTCTCTCAAGCCCTTGAACCCTCTCTTTCTCCTGTCCTCAAACCCTCTCTCACTCTCTTACATACACCCTCACCCTCTCTCTCTGTAACACACACAAGCCCTCACCTCTCCCTCTCTCCCTCTCATGCCGTTACACTCTCTCCCTCTCTCTCACACTGGCCCTCACCCACTCTCTCTCAGACACATGCCCTCTCTCTCCCTCCCTTCTCTCTCTTCTCTGCCTCTCTCGATCTCTCTCTCACTCCTGCCCCTCTCCTCTCGCTCTCTCTCTCTTTTCTCTCCCTCTCTGTCTTCTCTCTCCCTCTCTCTCCTCCCTCCCTCTCTCTCTCTCTCTCAAGACCTCAAATCCTCTATCTCTCCCACGCCCTTGAACACTCCCTCTTTCTCTCATGCCCTTTAACCCTCCCTCTCTTTCTCACACCCTCAAACCCTTTCTGATGCCCTCAAACTCTGTCTCTCTCTCAGGTCCTCAAACCCTCTATCTCTCTCTCCACTGCCCACAAACCCTCTCTCTCTCACATGCCCTCAAACCATCTCTCACGCCTTTGAACCCTCTCTCTCATGCCTTCCGCCCATCTCTGTCCCTGTCTCATGTATTCAAACTGTCTCTCTCTCTCTGTCACACCCTCCAACCCTCTGTCTTTCTCTCGCAAACCCTCAAAACCTCTCTGTCTCTCTCATGCCCTAAAACTCTCTCACTCTCTCTCACACCCTCAAAAGGCCTCTCTTTCTCGCATGGCCTCAAACCCTCTCACTATCCCTCATGCCCTCAAACCCTCTCTCTCTCATGCCCTCAAACCCTCTCTCTCTCTCTCACACACCCTCCAACCCTCCATCTCTCTCTTTCACACCATCAAACCCTCTCTCTCTCAAGCCTTCAATACCTCTATCTCTCTCTCTCACCCTCAAACTTCTCTCTCTCTCTCATTTCCTCAAACACTTTATCTCAGACCCTCAAACCCTCTCCCTTTCTCTCTCACACCCTCAAACCCTATCTCTCCCTCTCATGCCCTCCAACACACGATCTCTCTCTCTCATACCCTCAGATCTTCTCTCTCATGCCCTCGAATCCTGTGCTCCTCTCCAGCCCTCAAAACTTCTCTCTCTCTCATGCCATTACCCTCTCTCTCTCTCACGCTTTCAAACCCTCTCTCTCTCTCTCATGTCCTCAAACCCTCTGTCTCTCTCTTTCACACCCTCAAATCCTCGCGCTCTCTCAGGCCCTGAAATTCTCTCCCTCTTATGCCCTATTACCCTTCTATGCCCTCTCATGCCCTCAAACCCTCCACCTCTCTCTCAAGCCCACAAATCCTCCCTCTCTCTCGCCATTAAACCCTCTCTCTGATGGCCTCAAATCCTCTCTCTCAGACACCCTCAAACATTCTCCCTCTCTCTCATGCCCTGAAACTCTCTCTGTCTCTCTCACGCCCTGAAACTCTCTTTCTCTCACGCCCTCAAACCCTTTCTCTTTCGCCCACACCCTCAAACCGTCTGCCTCTCTCTTATGGCCTTAAACCCTCGCTCTCTCTCTCTCTCTCTCATGCTCTCAGTCCCTCTCTCTCAACCCTTCGAGCCCTCTTACTCTCTCTCCCGCCTTCCGACTTCATTTGTCTCTCTCTCTCACACTCACAAACCCTCTTTCACCCTCACCCACCCTCCAACCCTCTCTCACCCTCACCCACCCTCAAACCCTCTCTCACCCTCACCCACCCTCAAACCCTCTCTCATACCCTCAAACACTCTCTTTCTCATTCACGCCCTGAACCCCCCTCTCTTTCTCTCATGCCCTCCAACCCTGTGCCTCTCTCTCTCAAGCCCTCAAACCCTCTCTTTCTCTCATGCCCTCTTACCCTCCGTCTCATTCTCATGCCCTCAAACCCACTCCCTCACACGTCCTCAAACCCTCCCTCCCGCCGTCACACCATCCCTCCCTCCCTCAGGCCCTCACACCCTCCCTCAGGCCCTCACACCCTCCCTCCCTCTCCCCCTTTCCTGCTCCCTCCCTCCCACACCCTCTCCCTCTCTGTCCCTCTCCCTGCCTCCCTCTCTCTCCCTCTCCCTCCCTCCCTCTCTCTCTCTCCTTCCCTCCCTCCCTCACTCCCTCTCATTCTCCCTCCCTCCCTTCCTCTCCCTCCCTCTCCCACCCTCCATCTACCTCTCCCTCCCTCTCAATCCCTCTCCTCTCCCTATCCAACTGCCTCCCTCCATCTCTCACCCTCCCTCTCCCACTGCCACCCTCTCTCTCCCATTCCCTCCCTGTCCCACTCCCTCCCACACTTTCCATCTGCCTCCCTCCCTCCCTCTCTCCGTCCCCCTCTCTCTCCCTCTCATACTTCCTCCCTCCCTCCTTCTCCCTCCCTCCTTCTACCTCCCACTCCCTCCCTCTCTCCCTCCATCTACTCCCTCCGTCTACTCCCTCTCCCTCCCTCCCCCTCCCTCCCTCCTTCTCCCTCTCTCCCTCCTTCCCTCTCCTGCTTCCAACCTCCCTCCCTCTGCCGCTCCTTCCCCCTCCCTCCCTCCTGCTCCCTCTCTCCCACCCTCCCTCTCCCTCTCCCTCCCTCCGTCTCACCCTACCTACCTGTCCCTCTAGCTCTCCCTCCCCCCCTCCGTCTACTCCCTCTCCCTCCCTCCCTCCCACCTTCTCCCTCTCTCCCTCCCTCTCCCTCTCTCCCTGCCTCCCTCTCCCGCTTCCAACATCCCTCCCGCTGCCTCTCCTTCCCCCTCTCTCCCTACCTCCCTCTCCCTCCCTCCCTCTCCCTCTCGCTCCCACGCTCCCTCCCTCCCTCTCCCTCCCTCCCTCTCCCCCGGTGTCCCTATCTCTCCCTCACTCCCTCTCCCACACCCTCTCTCCCTCTCCCTGTCTCCCTCTCTCCCTTTCCCTCTCCCTCCCTCCCTCTCCCTCCCTCCCACACCCTCTCCCTCTCTGTCCCTCTCCCTCCCTCTCCCTCTCTCCTTCCCTCCCTCCCTCACTCCCCCTCTCCCTCCCTCCCTCTCCAACTGCCTACCTCCATCTCGCTCCCTCCCTCTCCCACTCCCTCCCTGTTCCTCTCCTCCCTATTGCTCTGCCTCCCTAACCCTCTCTCTCCTTCCCTCCCTCTCCATCCCTTTCCCGCTCCCTCCCTCCCTTTCGATCTGCATCTCTCCCTCCCTCCCTCCTTCCCCCCTCCCTCTCTCTTTCCCTCCCCCTCACTCTCCATCTCCCTCCCTCCCTCCGTTTCCCTCTCCCTCCCTCCGTTTCCCTCTCCCTCCCTCCATTTCCCTCTCCCTCCCTCCCCCTCCTCTCCCTCCCTCACACTCCCTCCCTCCTTCTACCTCCCACTCCCTCCTCCTCCCTCTCCCACTCCCAATCTCCCTCACTCCCTCCCTGTCCCTGTTCCACCCTCCCTCTCCCTCTGTCCGTCTCACCCTCCATCTCTCTCCCTCTTCCTCTCCCTCAGTCCCTTTCCCTCCCTGCCTCTACCTCTCCCTCCCTCCATCTACCTCTCCCTCCCTCTAGCTCTCCCTCCCTCTCCATCCCTCTGCCTCCCCCTCCCTCTCTCCCTCCCTCCCTCTCACTTTCTCCCTCTCTCTCCCTCCCTCTCCCTCCCCCACATTCCCTCTCCCTCCCTCCCACTGCCTCCCTTTCCCACACCCTCGCTCACCCTCCCGCCCTCTCCCTTCCTCCCTCCCTCTCTCTCCCTCCCTGCGCTCTCCCTCTGCCTCACTCTCTCTCCTCCCCTCTCCCTCTCCTGCTTCCTCAATCCCTCCCTATCACTCCCTCCCCCTCCCCATCTCCCTCCCTCTCCCTCCCCTACCTCTCCCTCCCACGCTCCCTCTCCCTCTCTGTCCCACTCCCTCCCTCTCTCCCTCCCACTCTCTCTCCCTTCCTATATCTCCCTCCCTCCCTCTGACTGTCTCCCTCTCCCTCCCTCTCCCTCACCCCTCCTCTCTCCCTCTCCCACCCACTCCCTCTCCCTCCCTCCCTCTCCCACCCCCTCCCTCTCCCTCCCTCCGCCTCCCTCCCCTCCCTCTCTCTCCCTCCCTCCCACCCCCTCCCTCTCCCTCCCTCCCTCTCCCACCCCCTCCCTCTCCCTCTCTCTCCCTCCCTCCCCCTCCCTCTCTCTCCCTCCCTCTCCCTCACACGTTCTCCCTCTCTCCCTCCATCCCTCTCTCTCCCTCCCACCCTCTCCCTCCCTCTACGTCCCACTCCCTCCCACTCCCTCCTTCCCATTCTATCTCCCGCCCCCTCCCTCCCTTTCCCTCTCGTTCTCTCTCCATCCGTCTCCCTCCCTTTCCCTCTCTCCCACATTCCCTCTCCTTCCCTTTCCCTCACCCCTTCCACCTTCCTCTCCCTCGCTCTCTCTATGCCTCCCTCTCACTCTCCCTCCTTAACCCTCTCTCTCTCTCCCTCCCCCTCGCTCCCACTCCCTCTCCCTCTCCCTCCCACCCTCTCCCTCCCTCTCCTACTCCCTCCCTCTCTCCCTCTACTTCCCTCTCCCTTTCCCTCCCTCCCTCTACCTGTCTCCCTCTCCCTCCTCTCGCTCACCCTCCCTCCCTCTCCCACACCCTCACTCCCTCTCCCACAGCCTCCCTCCCTCTCCCACTCCCTCCCTCCCTCTGCCTGTCTCCCTCTCCCTCCCTCACCCTCAACCTCCATCCCTTCCCCTCCCACACACCCTCTCCCTTTCCCTCCCTCTCCCTCTCTCCCTCTCCCACTCCCTCTCCTTCCCTCCCTCTCCCACTCACTCTCTCCCCTTCTCTCCATCCATCTACTTCTCCCTCCCTCTCTCTCCCTCCCTCCCCCTCTCCCTCCCTCGTTCTACCTCTCCCTCCCCTCCCTGTCCCTCTCCCTCCATCCCTCTCCCACACCCTGCCTCTCTCTGCCTGTCTCCCTCTCCCTCCCTCACCCTCAACCTCAATCCCTCCCCCTCCCTCACACCCTTTCCCTTTCCCTCCCTCTCCCTCTCTCCCTCTCCCACTCGCTCTCTCCCCCTTCTCTCCGTACATCTACTTCTCCCTCCCTCGCTCTACCTCTCCCTCCCCCCCCTCTATCTCTCCCTCCCTCCCTCTCCCTCACCCACCATCTCTTTCCCTGTTCCCCTCTTCCTCCCTCTGCCTCCGTCCCTCCCCTCCCACCCTTTCACTGTCCCTCCTCTCCTTCCCTCCCTCTCCCACTCCCTCCCTCTCTCCCTCTCCTTCCCTCTCCCTTTCCCTTCCTCCCTATAACTCGCCTGCCCTCTCCCTCCCACCCTCTCACCCTCCCTCCCTTTCTTTCCCTCCTGTTCCCTCCCTCCCTCTACCTCTCCCGCCCTCTCCCTCCCTGTCCCTCTCCCAGCCTCCCTCCTCCTCC